>NC_089862.1:34937844-34995344 GCF_036373705.1 Amia ocellicauda | reverse complement strand
GTGTCGCTTTAATCAAATTTGAATGTCAGAGATAGATTTATTATGCAAAAATGCAAATGTATTTCTTTCAATCCTGCTACGCAATTTGTTTCCATAAAATAATCACCTACTAATATGAAGGACCCAGGCCCGGGTAATACTGTATAATTAAACACAGAAGAACTGCTTTAGCCAGGGTGCTAATCAACATTTTCCCAACAAACATTAGTACAGCAGGATGCAGGTTTGTACTCAAACACCAACCCCACCAAATACAGTGAAGTCATTTCACCGGTGATTCAAACATAATATTTAGGTACAAATCTTCTCATGTGTCACCATACATTCTCCACTTTTATACATTTCTACTTACATAAGTGCAACTGAGTCAAAAAAATGATATATTTTGATGGGATTTTACAAGGGACTATTCAGTCATTTCAGTTTATATTGTTAATAACTTGTATATTTACACAGCGGTTCTCTCTCAAACTCTGATGTGTTCAAATTACAACACTTTTAAAAGTGCCACATCCTATTCAAAGTAACTGAGATTAAAAACTGATGAGGTAAAGAAAAACATAATTCTTAGTTATTAACTCGACTTCCTGCTCTTAGAAACTCAGCCGGTTTTCCCTGCCTCGTGAGATTAGCTGCTAATTTTGAAATGATTACTGCCTTAAAGAAACTGGGCAACCACACATTTGCTGTAATGTTATATGATTGAAACAGTTCTTACATAAACCGAATCTAATTGGTAAGTCAGCAATGTAATGGGTCTTGTATTTTACAAAGCACATACTTTTATTATCCCTGTGTGTTTGTACTTTCTGCAAAGTAAACAGAGATTTTATTTATGACAGGAGGACTTTTATGTCATAAATTGTTGGTGGAAGCACTTCTATCTTTTCTCATTTGTTGAATTTAAACACTAGTTTGAAGTTTCTCCAGAGAGGGATGCCAGATTTTAATTTATTACAGATCTCTGGTTATGCATACTGCTCGGAAGGTCAGGAGAGGGGCAAAGGGCATAGTGAGTGCCAGAAAAAGTCAAGCTTGTTATGTCTAAATGAGAGGTATTGGAAGTCTTTAGTGATTTAGTGATTCATTTTTATTTTCTTATTTTTTGGTGATTCACATTTTTCATTCACGCCTTTTGTCATTATCTGTAAAATCCTTTCACATGTTTTCAGCTGTTGTAAAGGCAGATATAAACAAAAGCTAAATGCTAAATGATTGATGAATGAATTTCTAAAGAAAAATCATGTTTGAAAGACATCTGCGATTTAATTAAGGGTCATTTAACTTCTCTTAGATACATTTCACTAATTTGCTTTATAGGAGAATGTAAAAGTACTACAATCACCCAAAAGTGCAACCCCCAGACATCTAGTCTACATATCTGAAGAATAAATGGCAGAAATGTTGATTCATTGTTGGTGTTTGCTAAAACCTAGTCGATGCTTGTCTGTCTTTAAAGGAGGAACATTCAATATCACATATCTAAGAGTAATTATAACACGACCTTAGACTAGTATCTTTCAAGATTTCATATAAAAACATCAATTTACTCGTATTTTTTACATTCATTCTTTTATACTGACAAAAAGTAAATATGATAAAATTATATAAAGATAGAAAATGAAAGCTTCCTAACTAACTTCATAGTGAAGATTAAAATGAATGCCTTCTGTGACAGTTACACTTTCTGAGCACTTTGTGAGAAACAAGCGCTGCATCGTTTGAGCCGGCCGAGGAGGCGGTAAACAGGGGTTTGTTGTAAACATTCAAGGATGTTCTGCAAATCCTTACAGGAGGTACAGTATGGCGTTGAAATATTAGCCGCAGCTCTTTCAGTCTGTAAATGGTCCCGTGAAGTGCATTTAATAGAAAGCTTTACCTTCTTGTAATTCACAGTAATTGCCAGACCCGACATGTTCATTGTAATTCCTCAGATTTTGTCACCTCTGACAGCCAATAATTTCCTAAACTTTGCTTGTTAATTAATTTTTATAGTGTTTGGATCCTCCTATAAAGACGGCTTGATCTTGTGCTTGCTGTGGAGGTCGAAACGCGAGGACGCTGTGGTACAATATCAGAATTCCAGGCATCATCTCTGTCTATGGACAAGACATGCTCTGAAAATAAAACGCACCGTCCTGGGGTACCAGAGTAAGGTTATTTAAACAAATAGCGCACAGTCCCATTAATTCAATTCTGTACAGTTTTGCTTTATCATTGTCCGAGAATAAGCATGTTAGGTTTAATGAAAGTTACTGAAATCGTTTAGCTTCTCCAATGACACAGAGGATTTTCTAAAAATATCTCGGAGATGCAGTCAAGAGTTATCATTGGTGGATGTGTGTGTAGGTTATTTTGTTTTTTCAATAGAGCTTCAAATGTAATACATTTATTTTTGAATGCATAAGCAACTAAATTATTTTTTAGTTTTGTTTATTTATTCATTATTTTAAAAGGAAGATCATTTCCAAAGTACAATAAGAAATAAATGTTACTTTTAAGTTTTTCTTTGATGGAACACTTATCAACGGCCAAAAATAATACTGCTTTGAGTATCTTTGAATCCTCTGTAAAGACCAATGTTTCCAAAAATGAATTGTCACATTTGTCAAACAGAGAGAGAAGTTACATGAATAACAAATTATCTATTCAAATATTTCTGTGTCTAGGCATATCATGTAATATATGCATCACACTTCAATTCTAGAAATTCCCACAATTCCAGTGTTTTCTTCCAGTTTCCTGTTTAATAGTCTGTGAGTGAGGGCACTGTGTGTCTATTTCCATGACCAGCATCACATTTAACTCCCTTCTATTAAATATCTACCATTTCTTCCTCTGAACAGGAGGTTTTCTTCCAGACAAAAATATTGTTTTCACACATACAAAGACAAAGAGGTGGTTGAATTCTCGATACACACTGTATTGTGCTCACCACCCTTGTAAACTTCCAGAGCGGCAGAAACGTACACAGCTGGATGCACACTACCCAGGGCATGTGTGCTAAGCAGGCAATAACATTAGTCTGCCTGCAATGCCAGCGATTCGGTCCAGACCCCATGCTGCTCACCCCTCCAGCCTTATAGCCTTCTTGGCTGTGTTAATAGTTGTCATTTATTTGTTAATGTTGACCCCCTATGAGCTGAAGAATTATAGTTAGATGGGATTTATATAACAATGCCCTTGACGTGCCAAGGATGCAGACTTCGAGGTCTTCTTGGTCAGCCAACAATATCAGGCATTCGAGCACTGGGTGAATTGATGTCAAGGGATGGCACAGACCAGAGGAGACAAGGTTTTCTACCCAGGTTAGACAGTGCTCTTTTTGGTGGAGATCAAATAAGTCTTCAAAAAACATTTAAATTTAAAAATACACTTGCTTACCCTTGTCGGGGACCAGGGTGACCGCCTCCTGGGTGGTGACTTGTATGAGAGGACTTAGTGTGGAGAGTGAAATCATCCAGTCGGGCACGCTTGTGGAGGCCTGGCTGGACCAGGCCCCGTCCGCCCTCTCTGTGAGGTGGATCCTGGCGTCCACATTGGGAGCTCTGGTCAGGACATTTTCAGAGCGTGGCATCAAGTGACCCATGCCTTTGCTCTTTTGGTCACCGGTGGTGGTCAGAGTCACGGACTGGGTGCCTGGGTCATTTTCCAGAGTCGGCCCCAGAGCGTCCGTGTTGAAAGCCTTGGTGAAGGGAATGTCTGATGTGAAGGCACTGTTGCTGGCAGACAGCAGGTCCGTCTCATTCGTGTCCAGGAAGCCTTTTCCAATGATACCTACAGGATTTGCACAGAAAAGAAAACAACAGAAACAAGCAAATTAAAACTCGCAAATCGCTTTATTCTCCCCAGCCCACAGAATAAAGAGGACTTGGAATTCAGAGCACGAGAAAACTTTCTATGTTCAATAAAGAAATTAGAGAAGATGAGAAGAACAAAACCGCTTTGATCTGGGTACTACACTGTGAAAGGAACATGCATTTTAATCGTTTGGTCTGTGTGCACCACAGCTTCAGGTCACAGTCAAATGATCTGCCTCTAACCCTGGCCTTAATCTAAACCCTTTCACAATTGTGAAATTAGGTATAGGACTAATTAATCCTTCAGACCAGACAATCATTGTCCAATGTGTTCATCCTGGTGTAATGCTTTGTCAGTAAGTAACCTTTCCAAAGTAATCTTATATTCATACTTTTTACAATAAAAAGCATGTCAGGCTGGCAAAAAGGGAGGAAGCTCATAATTAGGAGTCCATGTCATCAACATCAACTTTGTGGAAATGTATTTCAAGCGAGAGAGGGCAAAGATGTTGCTCCAGAGACAGCTATGACACACCGTAGGATATGTTAAAAATAACGGTGTTATAATAATGTTCAGACATATATAACATAAAACATGCTAAATGAAGAACAGTTTTATTCAGGTCCGGTGAGACGATGGGGTGTGGGAGCTGTGTCTCAGATCCAGTTCTTCTCACCCACTACATCTCTCCTTACTAGTTACTATACAAAGCCAGGCGGGGATATTAAAAGTCCATTCACACTTTTACATATTGGATATATCTATATATAAATATTCCAACAGCTGTGCCTTAAAACCCCAGTGACTATAACAAGATTTAAAAATAACATATCAGCCAGGCCTAAGGAAAGGAGGGGGATGGACTGGAAGCATCTGTTGAATTGAGTCACCGTTTTAGCAGGTGTGGGGTTTTTTCAGTGGGATATTTAAAGTATTTAGCAGATCTTTATACCAATAATAAAAAATCTAACTTTTCACGTCACCTTAAACTTCTGGATGCTTTGCTATACAGCGCACTGTGGGCTCAATCACACATCTAATGAACATGATACCATGTACACAGTGGCAGCACACACGATGCGAGAATGACTTCCTCGTATGTTAGCTGTCAAGATATTGTAATGGCTTTTCCTTCTGGGGGGTTAGATTTAAAAGTCTGGGCACCTTCCCAGTCTCACTGGCACTGTTCATCTATTGAGGGTGCATATTTATCAGGTCAGCCTGTTTGATTTTAATTTAAATGTTTGACTTCATTCCGTTTAGTCACAGCATGTTGGTATGAAATCATGATTTGCTATCGGGGTCCTATCTACAAATTCCACAGGGGAAAAATGAAGACTTCACGATCAGCACAGACTTAATATGCAAAACTAAGAAACACCCGAAGGAAGAATCCTGCTGTTGCACTTGATGGCACTTCACCAGCAGAGCCATTGGCACCAGGGTCACAGTCTGGTAATAATGTGTTTTAACCATCAATGAGAAGAGGCTTAATGACCCAAAGCAACATACTCCGACTGGGGAGGGGTAAACATCAAATGCATTACGGACTGAAGGACGTCACGTTTCCATTTGATCAAAACAACAGCACAAGGAAATTATTAAACCAACAATGAGACAGCGAGGCCTCGAAGTGGCAGCGTCCCCAGTTCTTAGTCTCCATTACATGACAATACTGTGGGGGGCTAATCGATAGACAAACAGACAAGTGAACCAATGCAAAATGTAAATAAATACAAACACGTGCATATAAACACATTTTATGTATTATTATCTGTTCAACAGAGCCAGTTCCTAAGTGTAGCGGAGTTCAAAGTCTGCGGGAAAACGAAATATTGATGTTTTTCCTTGTGCACAGGAATGATGTTTTCAGTGGTAAAGACATTAAAAATAAGCCTGTGCTTTTCTGTACTGCGTTTCCAGTGAACTGACCTCTTACAGTCCAGGTCCAAAGACCTCCAGCAGTTAGGTTGCAAACGCAAACAGAAGTTTAAAACCCACGCAAGAACTGCAGAGCTTTACAATGTGTGTGAGGCTCAGTAAATATCCTGAATGCCAGTAACTGTGTGAGGTAGTGGATGGTGTTTTCCAGTTTGAAAAGTTTAATTGGTCTGGGTCTAGTAAATGTAATGCATGCATCTCCCTCCAGTAATAAACTTCCACATAAAAGCCTGTCATGAAACCCCATCTGTCAAGAGGAACAACTAACTGTGAGTTAGGACAAGGACAGACCCAAAAACATCAACTAAAATGACCCAGATTACTAACCTTTAATTGATTCTTGTTGACTGCTCATGAGTGACACGATACAGTCCCTATTTTATGATATATATGTTCCTAGTTGTGCGTTTTCCCCTGTTCAAAAACATTCATTTTGGTGGTTGTTTATTTTATTTTTCACATTTGTTCCAGGTATGACTCACAGAGCCAATTGATTGTGTACTTATATTCCTGGTGCTTCCTTCCGAAAGCATCCTCAAAGCCATCTGTGAATGACTGGCAAAAACAGTCTGGTCGTGCATAATAAAGTCACATGGAATTTCAGCAAAATATAAAGCCCAACAGCTGTGTGCAATAGTCTTTTCATAAGTGCATGTACACACACACATATGCCCACAGAAACAACCAGCAGTGAATTGTCTCGCTCTCTTTCTTAGCTACTGAATACTTAAAATACAATAACTTTTACCAGCACTATATAATGTGAGATGCGTTCCTCTGCATTTTATTTAATGAGTAAACTATATTTATAGAAATATAAATATTTAGATGCGCACACACACACATTATGCACATACACACACAAATCAATTTGATTCAAATGTACTTCTGCCACCTACCACAATGTGGGCGGACGAGAGGATGACTGCACGGATAGTAGCCTCAGCTATGACGAAATTCCACCCCTCTTGTTTATTCATGGTGAATTCACACCCCGGCAAACAACTCGTGCTTTCGCAGAGTGGGCTCTTTCCCCCTTGTTATCCCTGTCACTTCACAATTAATATTGTCCAAACACAATTTAGCCTGTATGATGTAAAATGTGCCTTTAAAATGGAAAAGTCTAATGTATTCACAATCTAGCTCAGTTCCAAGAACAAGTTCAAGTTTATAAAGATGAGATGGTACAGATTTTCAGTGGTCTCCAGAACCTGACCTGACTCCTGTCGAGCTCATGACCAGTTTATCTTGGGTGGGAAGCCTTTCCTTCCAACAAAACAGTAATAATAATGATAATTAAGTTCAATATTCTGTTATTATACTAGAGGCCATCATTTTCCCACAACATATGTCCACAATTACAGCACTGCTGCCCATTACATCTTCCTACACTGGGTGCTATGAGGGGAATGCTGATTCTGAAGCTCCATTTCTCCACAATGGGACGTGAATCACTTCGATCTCTCGGCTAGTTGACGTGGATCCTCCTATTTTTGCATGTCAAGAGGCGGACTACAAACACGGATGAATACAGGTGTAATTTCCGGATCTGTCAAATGATTTATTTGTGTGGAAGAAACAGAGGAAGCGCCCAGACCAGACACCGATCAAACACTAAGGATTTGTGAAACCTATTTGTAATGTTAGGACCTGGGCTGTAAAACTTAATATGAAACTACTAATGATACCTAATTTTTTTACAGCAATGAATACCTATTCCTCCATTGATGAAAGCAAACTAGAAAGGACTCTGAAGTAACCAGAAAGGGAAGAGAACTGAAACCAGAAGATTAGCTTGTATTGCCAATTTTGTATTTTGCTATAGAAATAAATAACGACACACAGGAACGACTACTTACCTACAAATGCCAAAAGGATGACCAATAAGCAGATGAGAGCGCAGGGAATCAATATGAGCAGCAGGAGGCGGATGTGCTTGGCAGATCCCAGTTTTTGAGAGCAAGCATCCCCCATATTGTCCTCATCTGTCCCCAACACCTGTTCAGACAGCAGAGGAGTCAATACAGAGCACAGAAGAGGAACACAAGAATGCAATTTTCAGAGAATAGTCCTTTTTGGACATGTGTCATACTTTAAGCAAGTTGTAGTTACCCATACCTGTTATGCATACATTATCAATGCAACTAACAAGAACAACAACAGCAATAATAATAATAATAATAATAATAATAATAATAATGTGCGCCTTTGGCACTCTTAACAATGACAGTCATTACAAGTAAGTGAAAGTTAGTGAGCGCATGCATGTTGTGCACTCCAGCTCTTAACCCTTACCTGCCCGTACGGACACAGGCATGGACCGGCTGCAGGTGTCTCTGGACTCTGAGATGTGACGAGCCTGTCACCTTGAGAAACGTGCCGCTGCGGCTACCCGTTTAGCGGACATGGTCAGTTTGTGGAGTTACACTGAAGCAGGGTTTGGTGAGGCGGTAAAGGGCATGGTTTGAATTTCAGGGCAGGGTAACCGATGCCTCTCCTCCCTCTCTCTGGTACGAGTTTGTGGACAGAGGCTCTTCAGGGTACTGTCACTCCGAAGTGGCTCTGCCGCCGGGTCCTAGTGCTATTGTGACAGTTGTATCTCTGAATGACATCGGAGGAGTACAATGTATCTGCATGGCAAAATCTGCTGGTGTCACGCCTGCGCACATTTACTAAATATGTTAGTATGCGTGTTTTATGGCAAAACTGAATAGCCAATTAACCAAATCTACATACAGTACAAATCTCAGTGTGTGTTTTCTCCGACACATACATGCATTGCATATTTTTAAGTTAAGTCATTATTTCCTGGTTTGCATTGGTAACTGGGAAGCAGGGATACTACTGCACTGGGTAAACACATTATACATGATATAGAAACGTGTACTTTGACACTGATACGTATTCTATGGAGGGTGTGTATTTCTTCTGCACGTTTGCCCGTTTAAGCCAATTGGATTAGCATTGAATCAGAAAGTTAGTAGAATAGTAGAAAGCGGATGCAATAGTTGAGCTGAACACAAATAAACTGTGCAAAGCAGCAGACTGACGTGAAAGCATCACTGACGTTGTCAGTCGTGTGGTTGAGCAAACACGCATCCACAGGCGCTAAGACCCGGCGACCCCCTCCCGGCGGGACCCCCAGCCTGTCCGCCTATTTTTATCCAGGTATTTCGGAGTTCAGACTTTCCATTCCAGACGCAGGGCCACTATAAAGAAGCGGGATCTGAAATCTCATCTTGGGAGAGAGATTATTTTTAGCTCCGGGTTGGGGGGGCAAAACGCTGGCCTCTCCGCCGGGTGTGAGGGGACAAGACAAGCGGCTCGGAGAGAAAGGACTTCACACTTTGTAAGCCCCAAATACGGGAGGCTGGGGGGGACAATTGGCCACGCTTCCGCCCGGTTTATGCGGTGCGTAATATTGTGCGTGGGATGCGTAACACGCGTCAGCAGCGCCGCACGCAACCCGGACCCGCACCCTGGCAAAATAAGAGTCTCAACTGCAACCCACTACAACCAACTTCATTGCGTTATTGTGCTCCTTTCTTTGCAATGCCGAGTACAGCCTACTTATTGGTGCTGTTGCTGATTATGTGAATAATAATTATAATAAACACAAGTGCTCTGATTTAAGCTTAGCCAGGTAAGATTATGATTATAAACGTTTCTTTCTGTGAACCTCATAGTTTCTGCCAATGTCTCCAGTAATATGTTTTTCCTTCACTAACCACCGATTATTATTACTCTGGGTTTATCTATGGATGTACCTCGCAGCCCATGATTTAGGGTGTGTTTGACCATGATTGTACTATGCTGTACTACACTTCATGTGCATGTTGTTATTAGCATGCTAGCCCACATCCCAGGAATAATGTGACAGAACTTCAAATGCCAATCTGACTTTATCAAACGATAGACATAATGCCAACTCCCAGATCAATTCAGGTCCTGTAGTCATGTACCTAGTTTTAGCCATTTTCTGTTAATCAATCAATTAAATAAACGATCACATGCTATTATTGTGCTGGGAAATGTTTCCTAATACACAGTCATTACAGGTCTTGGCATCAATCATTTTCTTAACATTGATTTCTAATTACGGAGAACGGTGTGCGCTGTTGTGATGTGTTATTGGTTATGTTTTATTTATTCACTTACTATTCTCCTACAAATAAAATCATTCATAAGAGCATTTCAGTGGCGCAATGATTTGAATTCGTTTTGTATCTTTGAGACACTGTGGAAGTATACACAAGTATAAAAAGTATGAAGAAGCATGTGTGTTGCGTTTCCTCGGCGCATATTTGCGTCTCGGGTATTGACATATTGAGATCACGGACCCGTCTACGGTGATGGATGGGTCTTTGCATTATAAGTATAATAAAACACATACGTATTCATTTCACTATTATGCAGCAACCAGAATGCATATACATTGTAATAATAGCACATGCAACATATTAAGGGTATTATCACTCACTTCTATTAACCGTTTCCTTGGAGAAAGTACAGTTTCTTAAAAATGGAAAAGCGGCCACTTGTTGAGCAGGCGGTGCATGTCCTCCCTATGGGCTTCACCTGCTCGCACTCAAACATATGCGAGTAAAGTAGCGGGCAACTTCCACCCTGCATCACACCTTCAACCCCGGACCATCCGGCATGGCATTTGTTTACTAGAAACTTTTGTGCTCAATAATACACTCTCTATATAAATGTGCAGCATCAAATGTTTGTATTTATATATATATGGGCATTATTTCTAATTAGTTAAGACAGAATTCTCACATTCTACAAACCAACCACTAATCATGTATCCTCATCTAAACACCTAAAAAGAAGTATTTGTCTGGGGGGGGGGAAATACAGTTAAAACATTTCAGTCCCCAGATCCCACATGCTCTTTAAAAGTGTCAAATAAATGTCCGCTCTTACCCGGTGTGCGCAGCCGACGTGCTGGTACTGCTCTGCGGGGCTCAGAGACGTGAACTGCGGCACCGACAGCATCGCAGCGCTCACACACGCATCTCCTCGTCATGAGATGCCACACGGAGAAGTGGGCTCATTTGTACTGGCATTCAGCTGGCACATGAAGAGTTTGGGGGGTCTCTTCCTCTGCATTATGTCTACAAACCCCACCCTCAAAACCCGACCCAACACCCACACCTTGTCTTGTTCATATTTTTTCGCTGGCCCAGGCGCAGACAGCGGGTTTCTCTGCTCCTCTCACACACGCACGCCCGCACACATGCAGTAGGAGTATGCGTGTCATATATGCGGTATATCATAATGCTGAAGACGCATGTTCAATCATTCACTGCTATTTCAACACAATGTAAATCCCGCATCCGACAATACATACATATTTGGTAAAGGTTTTGCTTTTTATTCTTGAAATGACAATGGCATGTTCATTCCTCGACAGACACAAAGGATTTGGAGGGGTGGGGGAGTCCTTGTCACATATATAATGCTTAGTAAATGTTAATGAACAGAGAGGAGATCTGTGGAGTAATTCAAGTCATGTGAATAAATATATACAGAGCAGAAGAGTAACGCTGCCATGTACTGTGTCTAGAAGGATAACTAACTCTTTCTAGACATAATTGGCCGACTGACCCTTCAGTCTGGAGATCCATAAAAGGGAAATAAGTAATTAGCAGGTTATTAATCAGGCTTCCTCCTACTTGGAATGGAATACATCAAACATACAAAACCATCAGAATCGTCCAATGTGAGATAAGGGCTTCATCATTAGATTGAACGACCTATTAGGTCAGGTCTGCTAGCAAAAATCATCACAAAGTATTAATGTAAAGATTAATTGCAAATGGAATGAAGAAACCCCCGTCAAACAGCATGGCACAACTCCGGCCAATAAACGATCACACACCCATACGTACTGTAAGTAATTCAGGTGTTGAACAGGCTAGGCGTGAACAGAAGTGGCATAAGCCACATAGGTGCACATCATACAAGTCCAAGTCTCTTGCCGACGTTTTTTCAGGGATGTTCAGGGATTCCTATGTCAATATAATGTGTTTGATAGCTGCATAGGATAGTGGAGAATTTCTCACAATCTTAAACATCCACTGAAATCTGCCCAGGGTATCATTTATGGATCTCGGCTGACAGACATGACTGACTAGAGCAATTAGCATTATAGGTAAGGGAAAGCTGTAGCAGTATGGTTCATGATTTAGCACTTTTAAAATCTATTTCCCACACTATGCGTCTATAGTAGATACACACACTGCCTACGACAGCCTGCAGATCGTAAGAGAGACTCATAGATCATGCTGGGCGAGGCTGACAGCATCTAGACATGTGACCCCACGTTGTATTGAGGTTTGCTTCGATTAAGCTCCTGAGTTTTGTATCGATGTGCCTGACACAGAGGTGCTGAAGACACTCTCGTAAGCATTGCCCACTCATTGACGGATACTCCGCTCGTGTGCTTTCGGGGGTCTTCATGTGCCCCTCTGCCACAATAAGGGGGGTGCAACAATGTTTACAATCACTGCTCAGACACACACGTGGAAAGCTGCAGAAACGGTTCGCAAATGCATTTACACTGACCTCGTGACTTTCTGGGGGAAGCTGGTTTATGGGGAAAAAAAAAATACAAAACATTTTTGAACTCATATTTTAATGACCACAACAGAAATATTCATCAGATCATAACATTGATTTCTTTTTTTTTGTAGAAGTAAAGGTAATTCAAGTAAAGGTACTTCATATGACTAAGTGAAAAAAAAAAGTATCTCATCTCTTCGTAAACTAAAGTATTAATATTTGAGATTAGTTTAGCTTTTTCTTTGCTGCTAACTTGTATTATAACACAGACTTTCCTAGAGAAATGTTAAATAAAAAAATGCCTACATAGGCCTAAATACCTTCCCATTCAACACATTTCACAATAAAGAAGCAGAACTGTAATCGATGCCGCCTATATGGTCACCCATTTTTCTAGGGGGGCTGAAAATGCCGATTTGTGAAGACACTGAGCCAAGGCAACGCAGCAAAAAGGCAGGCTGTTCAAAAGCATCACAACAGCTGTTTATTTTACTTTCCACTGCTAACAATTGTCACATTTGAGGGATGGCTGCTCGTAATGTGTATGCATTTTCAGGTTAAAGCACTACATTGTAATCACTGTAATGAGCCTAATTTTAATTAGCCTGAATTAAATAAAAGGTTGCGCCTGCCAGCAGGATTCCACAGACTGGCACCATGATGTACTTCTTATACTTCTGCCAGAGCGTTTCTTCAACCTCCGTCTCGTTGTTCCTCCGGTTCTTCTTGCGACGCCCTTTGAGCCTCTTCTCGAACGCCTCCAATTCCGCCTGCATCACGAGCACATGAGAGAGATTAAACGGGTTGTTTCCTCCTTCGGGGGTTCATGCCTCGTCATAAAGCACGGCTTGAACTTTCGCCTCCCTTCTCCGACTTCACCCGAGAGGAACACCTCATGAAAATGTCCCGGGGAGGCAGTCAAAAAGGCGGGGGGGTGGGGGGTGGGGCGTGGGGCAGAGAAATGGGAAACAGAACTGAACACATGGACAGAGCTGATCTGCTGAGAGGTTTATGAAATCACGAACGCTCGTTTCTGAATCAGTCATTTGTAATTTCACCTGTATTTCATAACGGTTACATCTGTGAGTAGAAGAATGCTCTGTAGTTGCCCATTAGCGGACGGGTCAGTGTTGATTTAATCTCAGCATCGATTTCCTAATATGAGCACCAGGTGATTAGGAAGATGCCAAAGAACCCTGGAGCAGAATGAACCAATGAGAAGGTTGACATCTTTAGGGCTGTTGAACAATTGATTTTTATTTATTATAAGAGAAACCAATTCAACCTCGGGGCTCCAAGACTAACATAACAAGGGGACCTGATCAGTACAAACACTTGACATTAATAAAAGTGACATGTTCCGTTAACTGGCTTCAGTACTGGAATATGACAATTATTGGGTTTAGGATGTGTGTGTGTGTGGGGACTAGTTTTAATTCATGTCTCACAAATGAGTACAATTGGACTTTCGTACGCTTTCTGAAAACAAAGATGTGAAGCGTGTGAAACTGCTTTTTTCTTTTCGGTGTATTTTCTGCGTTTGGACTGATCTGTGCTGTAGGAGTCGGACGCATTGAATCCGCAGACCGCTGTTGTGCCCCGTTACAAGACGTGCAGAACCCAACTCCAGCTACTCTACTTATTTTTAATATGTTAGAATAAAACTGCTAAGTTTATCCGACTATAATTATTGAATGGAAACATTTCTATTAATAATATTTGTCCTTTAAAATAGTGACAGCTGTTGAAATGTCTTTGATCTGAAATGAACAGCTATCTTAGATCAGACAGCTCTTACCAAGATCCATTATTTGTGTACGTAAATAAACTTATCTGGCAGGTTTACAATTAATTTTACAGCTTTGCTTTTGCTTATCAATTATATGGATATATTTCTTGATTATATTTTTTGAAACCAGATAGAAATGTGGAAATCAATAACAATTGTCTGAAGGTTAATTATTCTGGGTAATGAATATATTTTGTGAAATTATAGACGTGTGTTAAGGGTGTAAGTAAATGGTAGGACTGTAGACATTTATTGGACTGTAGCTACAAATGATCTTGATGGCATATGCACATTTTCCCAATACCAATGTAAAAACACAGCAGACTATAGCCCACACAACACGGAGCCGACTGAGGTTGCGGTTTGGAAGGACATCCTTCGGCGTGTCATTGTGCCACTTCCTGTGTCATTCAAAGCACTTATTTTCTCAAGATGATAATGAAATGTCCACCTGGGGATTGACACCCCAATGGATCAATGTAATTGTATTTTGAACACTCGCATGCCATGCAGCGTCTTCTGACTGATACGGAACCGTATGGAAAGCCGCGCAAAATGCATCGGACGATCTGGGAACGCATATGAAAGGTGAATGAAGACAAACTAGGCCTTGCCGGTATAGCAGTGGATCAAAATGGACCATTTTGCTGTGAAAATAGTCGTTTGCCTTATTCTAAGTATGTATATGCATGTGTGTGCATGTGGTAATTTAAGTAGAAGACTTCACAACTTTCAATTTCCCACGAAGCATACGTACAAACTAGAACCAAAGTGCTCCCACAGAGATAATTTCAACCCATTTTCATTCGGTCTCGAGCCCTTCTCAGCAGGTTTTCACAGAGCCCTTGTTCTCACCGATTTAATAAACAAAAGTACAGTGAAAATACCGTCACTGTGACCATAGAGGACAATAACCTTTAGGCACAGAGCAGTGGAACACTCCCCAGGAGGAAATACATCTCTGGGGGTACAAGCCCTGATGGTTTGTCTCAAGTCACTCAAAGACCCAGGGTTGTGTTCACAATCTTTAATCAGAAACCTTTGAGTAAAAGGTTTGTAGTGATGGATTATCATAACTGACATGTTGACCTGTGTGCCCAAACTATTTAATCCTCAAACAGTTGGCCCATAATCTGACCTCTCTACTTATCTGGGACGCAGCATACCAGGGGCTAAAAATGGCTTCAGCGGGCAGACGAGGCTCACACACACACAGATGCGTGAATTTTCCATTTGCATTTTCTTTCCAGTAAAGGAAATTAAGGAGACGCAGGTGTATTGGAAAATGGTGCCCGGGAGTGGAGGTCTTAACAGATATGAAACCTTTTCAAGATCAAGAAACTACTGCCATTGCAATCGAATCCAGCAGAGACAGGGGACCAAAGATTAAATAAAGATTCTCTGAAGCGATTTAAATCCGAAACCTTTTTCACAGCACTTACTCATTTCACAGCATGACAGTTATTCTAACACCAACAGCATATCTGATCTGATTCAGTTTTTTTACCACAAAAAGGAGAGGGGGGTTAAAATTAACATTGATAAAACATCGCCACGTTACTGCATGTGCTGTAAATGGTACCCTGCTTTGTGTGCGTCGCTCTGGGTAAAGGCATCTGAAAGGAAACGCAATCTGAAGTATTATGGGACTTCAGTCGTACATAAGGACCGGTCTGATAAACTCAATAGTGCTTTCAAAACTAGAACTTACTTGCTGTTTACGCTTTTCTTCCTCAATTGCAGCCTTTTCTTCTGCCTCTTTCATCTGAAGGGAGAGAAAATCAATAATCCATAAAGTGTTTTCTATGTATTTTTGCAAAGTGCCCACAATCGTCTGATTACTTTTCCAATCCAAGATGGAGTAATGGCAGTCTAACACAAAACTATTAACATTCATGATCGCCATCCTCATTTGCTTTCAACAAACAATCCCATCATGATTAAGCGTTAATGGTGTCTAAATATTCATCACAATGAGAAAAGCATGTGCCTGTGCGGTTATATCTTAATCAGCTGTGCATTTTGAAAGGGCACTAAAAACATTTGCAGCCGTGTCTAAAACATCATCTTTAACTGAAATAATGGATCATTTCAGAAAGGCTTACAATAACAAATGTTAAAATAATAAATGTAGCGGCAGCTCTTCAGCATTCTCAAAATCACACAAACTTACATAGTGAAGAGAAGAAATATATACAGTAATCTTTGAGATTACTTAAAATCACTGACACTTGGCTACTATATAACGCTTACATACACATTTAAATGCTTAAATACTATCATGAGTGCACAATGAGAACAAAACACACACATTTCATCTCACTGGACTGTGCACGTTCTTTATGTCACCATTAAGACAGGACTACAGAAACTATACACATCTGCCAAAGGAAGAAATGTTGAAACAGAAAATGTTATAATTGCCGTATCTCTAGATTAAGTGTATAAGAATGACCAGCATTCTGTAGAATGAAAAGAGAAGTTATATTTATAATTTCAGGTCTTTTAATAGAGAAATCGGAAGCCAACAACATGTGCATGAAAATATGACCGTAAGATGCTGTTTCACTCGCCGCTCTGAGCACTAGACATTCAGTCATATTCCCAAAGGTGATGTCTGTCCCTGCATGTTTTTTTTTTTTTAATACTGCATTCCTTCCCACACAACATTTAGAAACATGACATGCATACGATTAAAACGCGAACAAGAATTGAAAGAATCCTCATCATTACAAAAAACATTGCGATAAAATACCTCCGAAGCCGCCTTCTGCAGGTCCTTGCACGCCTGATCACAATCCACCACGATCTGGCCTTCACGGGCCTTGGAGCAGGGATGTTCCTGGGCAGACAACCAAATTTGCAAGTGAGTCTTTCGCAAACAAGACGTGCCGCAGTATCCGTGCCCAAAGAAATGCCCCGTTTAATTCGGTCTTCAAGTTCATCCTGCGTGCCAACTCTGTCGCTGGGCTCTCCTTGCCGTTGATCTTGCAATAGTCCCTGGGGTTGACACTGGCGATAGCTCAGTCTCAGGATTTGACTCCCTCGAAACAACCCCCCAACAATTTCCTCTCGGAGCGCTAGATTCAGTTCCCTATAACCCAGCGGCACGGGGCAAACGGCTTCGCAAACCACACAAGTGAAAATGAGATGCGAACGTTACCTTTTTGATTCTTTTGCAGGGACACTTGATCTTGACTTTCTGGTTGCAGGTCCCCTCGCAGCCCCCCGGGTGGCAGGTTTCTTTGCATCGATGACCGCAGGGCAGCTGCAACGAGACGGAGGCAGATTCGGATGTTTTAATGTAGAGAGAGAAACAGGCCTCAGACGTTTTGTAATGAGGTTTGTCCAGCAGCGTCACACACTCGTATTCTCCCTTTGAAAGGAAGTGGCTGACACCAGCGAATCTCCAGCGCCTTCTGGCTTTTAACATTTTAAAATGAGAGGCGTTGGAGAACGATTTATTAGCAAACAATATGAAAACCACTGTTTAGAGATGGTTGCTTTCTGATGTTCTCTCTTCACAGAAATGAAATGTTCTAGGACTTTTTGCAATATAAGCCAATAACAAATAAACATCAGCTCAAAAGAGTCACATCACGGATAACTCCATTTAAAATAACACTTAAAATATTAAAGTTTTTTTTAAATGGGTTGTTGAGAATGCAACTAAACCTTTTTTAGGTTTAAATAAAAAAAACAAAAAAAACATTTATACCATGTACAATAAATTATGGAAATGCCTTCACAGAAATTAATAAACAAATTGGTTACAAAACGTTTAAATTTCAAAGACGTTTAATTGTACGAATTACACTGATTGGAAGTCAATCTGAACACCTGTAATAACAGTCAGCGGGGAGTTAGTCCTCCCAGGTCCCCAGAGAGAACTACTCCCCAGTGGAAGTGACTCGGCAAGATTAAGCGATTTGTCACAGATGTCCTTGCATGGAAACCTATGGAGAAGCATCCATCATATCATGCTTTCAAGCTGCCACGTTTAAAGTTGTCTGGGGGCTTTTCTGACGAATGTTTATCAGATCAAACAGGAGATCAACCTGGTTGGGACAGCTCTCAGGCAACAGTACAAACTAGCTCCTAAAACTCTCTCCCAAGATCCTTGTCAATGAACTGGATGTTGACACCATGTCTGACTGAGCACCATGATGCTGTAAGACCAAACCCTTAAACCGACTGAACTGTCCACTGCTGCCCGTTTGTATTTGCTTTAAATCGTACTTTTCCCTTTGAGAAACACCGGCGTCTCAGATTCCCACGGCTCTGAGAATCTGGGTGGCAAGTTCACTGTAACAGTTTTTATATATGTATACTTTTAAATGGTCATTTCATACATTCATTTTTATAAATAATTGTTCTTGCCTACATAGATCACACTAAGAATCCCAGATACAAAAGTCAACAAATCTCAAAGCGTACTTAGGCTTAATGATTTGCTCACAAGGGCAATTGTAGTAGAATAATTAACAGTGAATCAGATCTTAGACCGAAAATGTCTAAGTACAAAAAAGTACAAAAAAAAAAAGTAGATTTCCCCCCCCCCCCCCCCCCACGTACTTCAATTAAAAAGTAAAACTCGCAGCCAAAACGAACTCATTAGAGCACAACGGTACAATTAACAAATATCAAACCTAATGAAAGAAAGCCAGAGCAATCTTACATAAGAAAACACTGGTTACAGGTATCCTAGATGCACGTAAAAAATAATTGTGGTCAAGCGGTCAAGAATGCGGTGGTGAATTAGGACCCCGACAGCTCGCTGTTATTACGCAAAAAGAGTCCGATTGTGAAGCAAATCTTTTTAACAAGCTGCAAGCTGACGGTTCCTAACGACTTCTCAGTGCAAGCAGAGCCATCATGAGAAGACGGTCCCCCGTGGCCCGGCACCCTCCACCGGACCCCTCCGGTCTCACGGCTCCTTGTGTAATCCAGCAGAAAGAAACACGCAATTAAAGGGAACACAGAGTCATTTTAATAAGCCAGCCACTGGGAATCATCTGCACACATTCTACCTTTTCTCAGGCTGGGAAAGAGACGCACAAACAAAAAGCGCTTCACTTGGATGGCCAGAATGTCGCAGTCGCTAATCTCAATACAGTGACGCTACGGACAATTCAGTCATTACACAGAGATGTACTAGGGGTCTTAATGTTGCAGGTTTAAAAACCTCTCGGTACAAGACTGGGTTCTTAATGGAGGCGGCTGTTGCTGACATCTGGGTGTACCTCGTTTAAAAAGTTTCATCCAAAAGTATTCACACACATCTTATTTACAGACTCATTGAGTTAAATAAATATTGTGTGTTACACCATTCTTGTTTATAAACATTTGTTTGGATTTATACATACACACATGATTTTTATTATTAAGCAAATCTAGAATTCATGGGTGGCCAGAATTAAAATATGAGCCTTTTGGTGGGGTAAAGGGTTACGCCATTGCTTTTAATTTCAGTTGATCCCTTGTACTTATAAGCAGACAGTGGGGGGGGGAGTACGGCTTGCCTGGCCAAACAAATGCGTAAATGGCAAAAAAAACACTTAATTGAAACAAGCGCACTTGTACATGCTCCACGCCTCGCTGTCGTTCGCCACCACCAACCCCGCTGTTGTTCGCTACGACTAACCTCCCTCCCGGCCCTGGTCGACAAATCTGAAGCAGTCCGCCATGCCCATGCACATTTCTGTGGGGAAACCCTGTAAGATGAACGTAAAGCGATTTGATACATTTGGGAAAGATGAGCAAAAATGTTAGAAATACCCCAGATCTATAGTGAATGACGGTCAGCTATTTCTCAATTAGGTTTCACTATTTAAGTGATATTTCACTTTTTGTTTCTCTGAAAATTACAATTGCCTGGTTCAGATTTCATTTAACGGTTTGTCTTTTAGTGCTAGTGCTCACAGAACATGTCCTCGCTTCTAAATATCTTGACACCTTTTCAGTGGATCAAAGAAACCAGCACAAAGACACTCCGTCCATCTCAGGTTCTGGCAGTTTCTGCTCGTTTGCTCCTCAGGGTGTCTGCTTGTTTAAACTCTCCCTAAGAAGTCGCACCCAGATTCAGATTTTTAGAAACAAACAAAGCCTGAGCTCGTAAAGTCCGCACATTTTCTCCGAAGCGCTGAGGGGAGGAGCTGTCAGTGTCCCTGCATGTTTAGCACTTGTATCTTGGCTGCAAACCTGTTGCTCCTCTGCGCTCTCTGCTCAAAGATGGTGGTGTAAACAGTGCTCCGTACAAGATATTCAGGTACCACTTACGAATAACTTATATACTCGCTCTCCTTTGATATCTAGCGTTATAATGTACCTACTTTGAGTTTCTAAAGGGGAAAACACTGAGCTTGCACTAGTATTCAGGACTGAGGAAGAGTCAGGGCCCGCAGCAGTCATTCATAAAGACCGCAACCTCTTTACCGTTCCGGTGAACCACAGTTCGACAACTTTTTGAACTGCCATCACTTGGAGGTTCACACCAGGTCTTTTGTATGTGCAGTGTAGCCCTAAACTTGTATATTGTATTTTCTTGCTCTTTCTGAGTTTTGTTTCTTCAAATGTGTATATTATATGACTAAGTCATGCAATGGACAAATAAATCATTAAATAGAGATCAAAATGGATTGCTTGATTTTTGTTTATTTAAGCTAAAACTTAAGCCTGAGAGTTTGCTTCGAAGCCACGGCGCTGATAAACACCATGTGGCTGCGCTGTGCAACACGCGTCCCTGAGAGACTTGACCACGTCTTTCATCAAGGAAAAATGCAAATTAAACCAAACAGATTAAACATGGACCTGGGTAGAAACATTTCTGGGAAAAGGGAAAAAAATAATAATGCAGAAATCTTGGTGCCGGATTATAGTAAATTACTTTCAAAAGGCAACACAATTGGTGCCAGTTTCTGTTAAAAACCTAGATACATTTATCACGCAAGACCTTTTTACAAGTGCATTTGGTGAACCATCTGATTTTCAGGCATTATAAAGAGTTAAACAATCCTTACATTGTGCACATGTATTAAAATAAAGAGATCCTGGCGTGAATCGCACCCTGCCGGGAAAATCGTTGCCAAATCCTGCATTTGCTGTGACTTTTGCTATGGAAACCTGACTGATCGTACTCCCAGGCTCTGTGCAATATGCCCCGCAATGGAGCCGAGAAAGCACATGTCACACAATATAAAAATACTCATCGGGAGAAATCTATTCAAAATGGAAAGTTTCATGGAAAACAAACAAACAAACATACATACCTGTTTAGGACACTGGTTTTTACAGGAGCCGAGCAGCTTTTTTGTCTCTTTGTCAGCTGTAGTGATTTTCCTAAAACGGAGAAGTAGGACAGAAATCAATGACAGACACTTGAAAGCAGAGGGCAATCCTTCCACATTGATGACACAGGTAGTGGGTAATTATTAAAGACAGTAAAGAAGGGTTAAGTGTACAGGGAATTCATCCTGTGTACCCAACAGAGGGTCGGTTGACACTCTTAATTTTTCCCGCGGTCAAAATGAAATCAGACTCCCCACAATGTTTTGCTCAGCCCCGGATTGTTTTATTTTGTTGTCGTTGACGGAGAGAAACGTCAAGTCCGCAGCGTCTGAATACTTACAAGCACTCGATGAACAGGGACGTTATCTTGCAGTGACATTTGAGTCTGATCATCTGCGCGCAGGGAGGGCAGTCCCCGGAGTGGCAGGGCAGCGGGCACGGGTGCGAGCAGCCGGCGGGGCGACGTTGTCCGCAGGACTCTTCACACGACTGGCACTCCCTTCCGGCCTGCGTCGGGACAACAGGACAGAGAGCGTTCTGGTGAACACTGCCACAACCCGACAGACGCGCAAGACGAGGCGGTCTCGGGGGCAAATATGCGGCGTGTCAGTTTTGTGTATGCGTCAGGATTTCAAAACGTCTACCTCCAAAAGTCACTGAAACAATATGCTTTACAGGTCCACACAAACAGTTAATCAATGGGGGACTGAGGAAACGTATTCTAGAGGTGTGTGCTGTCAAGAGGGCTGAAGCACTGGGACCGTCAAACCTTGTAACTAAGCCTCGTCAAAATTTATGAGCACACAGGTCAAGGGTGACTCGTCTTTAAGATCATGACTCCGGTCAGCACCAATACAGGTCAAGTGAGTGACTTGAAGAACGAGGGCGCAGTGTATTCTGTTCCCCTCGTTCCCTGCTTGCAAAGCCTTGCGGCAGTAGCGGGCAGGGCAGTCAGCGTCAGAGCTCCTCCAAAAACCTTTCAGCCCGTGCCATGTCCAGAAACTGGCTATGAAGCCCTATAGCTGTTCTGGTCCCACTACAGACATGTGAGCACCTGGACGGCCCTGTTGGAAGATATGCAGAGCTGGAGGTCTGAACAGCAGCTCAAGAGGGGTCTCTGTGGTACGCGTTTTGAATGGTGCCTAATTAAAGCAGGTGACTGTAGATTAGGTTTAGTAATCTGTAGTAATCGTTTTCTACACGAGTTTTCAGTTTTCTGTAAATACAGGTTTTATAGTTGTGTGTTCAAGGAGTATTTATCATTTAATATCAACGGAATTGTAAACTAAACTCATCCCCCAAAAGTAAAAGCGCACGACACACACACACACACACGCGTGCAAACAGATGCTGGTGATATCTGGCATTTGTTCTCTATCACGTGTAATTCTTGTTGTTTTCATAAGTACACCGAGTTACTTCCCTGAGGTCAATCAATTGGGCACATTTTAACATTATCAGAAAAGGCTGGGCAAGTATTCCCACCCACTTAAGAGGCCACAGATACAACGCAACCCGAAAGTGTTCAGTCACTCTGGAGCTCAACCCCGAGAAGAGCTCTCTGCTGTAAACATCCTTTTCTTCCTGACACCTTCTAAATTAGGAAGGTGAGGCCTGAGCTGGGTTTACAGCTATTTCAGTGGAGTTATTTACTTAGCAACCCCTCGTGCTTATGCAGGATCAGACAGACGGGCACAGATACCTACAGCTTGGGACGGCGAGAAACTCAATGCCCCCTCACCGAGCGTCCAAAATACCATTCGAAGCAACACTGACATTTCCACCCAACAAAAGATATTCTGCACTTTCGGACGAATATTCAAAATCTGGTGAGAAATGCTGGGTAATTGCATGCGCTCTCACAAATGGTTAAATTGTGTAAATCTGGTTTTAAAATGTAGCCCAGACACGACCAATAATGTTAATAAAGGGAGTTACTCTGGAGATGGAAATAGCATAAGAGGAAACTTAATACTTTTCGACAAATGATATGTATACATGTATACTTCTTAGTGTTATTTTAATGACAGAGAAATTAAAGATCCAGAGCTGATTTCAGTTATTTTAAATATATTCTTCCATAAGGCTAAACAGTAAGTCAAATCATTAATATTTGTTAAGTGTGCAAGACTGACACAGTTCTTCATCTCAATTACACTCATTAATTAAATAGTCAATTAAAGTCAAATGCAAATGTTAACACTGTTTGAAATGTGTTTTCCATTATCTCTGATTCACTGCATACACAACCGTCGTTATATTCAACGAACACACCAGGAACCACGCGGCATGCTTCAGACCACCCGAGGTGATTCGAAGGGTTTCTCAGAGGTTAGGAGATCCTCAAAGCGCAAGAAGCCCTGAACCATGTGATCTGTCCTGTAGAGTGGGATACCTTCTGACTGTCCTCGCTCTCGTCGGGCAGCGTCACGGTGTGGCACTCTCTGGTGCAGCAGTGGTTGCCGCAGCCCAGCAGTCGTCCGCAGGGCCGGCTGCAGGAGAAGGGGCGCGCTTCATGACATGGCAAGGGCGTCACCTGCAATATTCAACAAGAACCAATCGGATGGGAGAACACAATTCAGACCCCGTCCCCAGAAGAACATTTCTGAAGTGTTGCTATCATGCTACCACAGTGGCAGGATCAAACACACGAACCCAGTCATTGAAGTCACTTTGAGGTGTGTATATTGCACATAATATGGATGAAAAGTAACTGATTGAACAGACATCAGTACCAGGAAAGGTTGGGGGAAAAACAAAGAACAAAAAAAAACCTGTCAATTTCACTTCCATTTGGGAAATGTAATCCCTTTCTGTGTATTAACTCAAAACAGAAATGCAAAAGAAAAAACAAACTGTTATATTTGTCTAAAAGAACATCCTCATGTTCATGCTGGGTTCTAAGAAAGGAATTGAGCTCCCTTTGCAGATTTGGCCTTCTGCTTGCACTGATTTTGTTGACATACTTCATGGTCTGCAAAGCAGATGTGAACACAGTTTTAGGTCTTAACTAAGAACAGACAGACTGAATGTTGTACATGGCAGATGCCCAGTATATCCATAGGTGGAACTGAGATCTCAGGCAAGCGTAAGACTACACAGTGCCTGTCAAATCATTGGCTGTGGTAACATATCGAGGCTTCAGACATAACTTAGGCACCTGTCAAAGAATTCTCTAATTAATATCACCTATTCAACCAGTGTATCTACATATTCAGACATGACAAGTACATTTCATCTGATATATCAAAACAAAGTGAAGCAAGATCAACAACAATAAATATCTATGCCTACTGTCCTGGTTCCCTTGTATAATGTTCAGATAGCACACGCACTGCAAGTATCCTATAATGTCCACTTCTAAGATGTGAGCGAGAAAGACTGAACATCAGCCAGAGTCCTTGAATCCAACCGTCTAGACAGAACATCTTCTGACTTGATTAACCTAATTAGCCGTTGTTGCCAGGCAGCTGAATGCCGAAGCATGGAATTCGTCTCGGCCTGACCTTCCCCCGAACATCTCCTGCCACGGCTGGCAACACAAGGGTTTTCCTTTTTAATTTGCATGGACCACAGAGCGATGGCGGTTACAAATGAAAATGGACTTCAAACCCGGGCACTTTCCAGGACAATCATCAACTCGATTCTCGGATATCACTCGTACGCTGAAGGGCACGAGTCACATTTTGCTTTTAGTTATTTCAGATGTGTAGCCACAGAAAAAAAAAGTAATATTTTCTAAAATGTACATCAATTTTCATTACTGGTTTTAGCATCACTATAAACAAAAAATATATACATGTAAGTATCCATTCACCTTAATTATTTGTACCTCTTTAAAGCTGTTGCTTTTGGCACCGTGTCCCTGAGACACTAATGTACAAAAGAAACCATCAATCAATCCTTTGTTTGGCTTTTTTCTGAAACTGCTTGTAACAGCCCTTCTGCCCTCGATTAATTAATGTCCCCTGTAAGGTAAAACACTTACTCCCCTGTACTTTATTAGCTGTAAAGACATTCTGACCTTAAGATGACCCTGCGGTACAAGTCCTAGGATAACACTTTGGGAATTGTTTTTGATAACCGAGAGCAAGTGAGCGGTCTATTGGACACCATCGATGGGCACGGAGTGAACAGAAACACCCAACTTGATTCCAGTCTCTCAGTTTCTGGTGCCTTTGTTCAGCCATCAACAAATGAGACTCCCACAGGGCTCTGGGGGCATCTTAGGCTCAGAGAAAAATATAAAAATGGTAAAGCACAGGGAGTAAGTTGAAATCTTTTGTGGAAAAAATAAAACTAGAATATTTAGACCGCAAGCAATTAACATTAGCTGTACAATATTCCCAATAAACAATGTTATTCTGAAGAAAAGATACACAGCCAAGTAGATTTTAAAATACTACCTAAACCTGAAAAATCACAGGCTTCCTTTTGGGTGGTTTGCACACAATGAACTCAATCGCGTGCATCTGTGCCTGTGTTGAAGGTTAAAAATTAAACGCAGCATGACGAACGCCTCTTTGCCCCAAGAAAAACGCTTTCCGATTTAACACTTACGAAGTACAGATGTGACATTTTGTAGCTCTCAGGTGTCAAATATATCGAAGCTAACGTCTTGTTCTTTTCTGACCCCGATCTGCCGGGCATCAACGGACGTCAGCAGGAGAGGCTGGCTGGCACCTATGGGCTGTTCAACGTCAGCGGAAGTGATGCCCATGGCTGCTTGTGACTCAAGTAACTTTATCACACTTCCACAGATCTCCAGAACGTATGATGCAAAAGCCGAGCGCCACTCACGCCTGGAAGGAAGGCCAGGGGAATCCCTTTTTCTCATACAGACAGGTCTGTTCATTCCTGGTATTTCAAATATAGCCGTGTAGTTCAGAGATCAGGCTGGCACTTGTCACGCTTGTTAAATGAAGTCAACTTTAACGTGCCCAGAAGCCGCATTAGTAACCGCGGTTGGAGAGGATGCATAAGTTGATGACCAGCTACTTCCACCCCACAGCGGAACGGTGCAATGCACTGCATGCCCAGCAAGAAAACCAAACTCTACTACCCAAAGAGGTACTTCATGATTTCCCAAAAATAATCTGCAAAAGCTCCCCTAGTTATCTACAGAAAATGGAAAACAAAACATACAGTACTGTGCAAAAGTACTGTAAAGTAAGAATGCTTTCAAAAAAATACATTAATAGATTATATTTATCAATGAACTAAATGCAAAGTGAGTGAACAGAATCTAAATCAAATCAATATTTGGTGTGACCACCCTTTGTCTTCAAAACAGCATCAGTTCTTCTAGGTACACTTGCACAAAGCCAGGGATTTTGTAGGCATTTAGTCAGGTGTCTGATTAAACAATTATACCACACAGGTGCTAATGATCATCAATTCAATGTCGGTTGAAACACAATCATTAACTGAAACAGAAACAGCTGTGTAGGAGGAATAAAACTGGGTGAGGAACAGCCAAACTTATACTACTGTATAATCAAATATAATATCAGACTAAAGATATCATAATATCATCTTAAGATTTGATGTGCCATAAAAGTGTCATATTTTCAGTTATTCTTTGGGAATATAAATGCCTGTGTGTGCTAGAGCAACTACCTCAATGCAAAGCGAAGACATCTACATTGGTCAAGATAAAACAGTTAATACTAGGCACACTGAAGTCAATATGGCTACTATACACATTGTGTGCACTGGAATATCAATCTGTAAAAACAACAAAACCAAGTGTAAAACCAAAATTATAAATATCATTATTATATGCCAGAAAACAAAGCACAAGATCCTTTGTGAATGTATGAAAAAAAAAAAGTTCCCTCATTACAGGAAGTGTTGTGCGAACCGAGCACCACTATTACCATCTGCACCGTTTTCCCGGATTGCGGGGCGTCAGACGTATAACTGTTCTCCCAAATGAGGTCACAGTGGGGAGCAGACGGGTGGCGGGAGAGCTGACGGTCAAAACATGGCAATGCTGATCGAAGGGGAATCGGACAAATGACTACACCTGGAGAAGTGGAAGAACACAATAGCGGTGCCAATGACCTGAAACACGCCGTAAGTCTCGCTTGAGGGGAGGCTGGCTTTCCACCTTTCCATGCTAAACTGTCTCAAAGTCTCTACAAGGGTAATAGAAGATGTTCTCTCTAGCACAGAAGGAAGCGTTTTTGTAAAGACGCCAAAACAGAATGGGCGTTTCCTCGTTTCTGACTAACTCTGGAGCTGCAAAGTATCTAACAAGTTAGAAACCTAAACAAAAAACGAAAAAACAGGAACTTTCAACTGGAGATGACATTTGAAAGCAAAAAAGGCAAATTTAAATAAATATAAAACTAATAAGCAGTTGCCATCTTCCTCTATCAGTCACAAAGAGAGAGCCAATGACCTTTCTCTTATCAGAGCGACGTGTTCGACTCGTCGCCCCCTATCTCTCCGACTCCATTATAAATCCCATCTGGAGCAAAAAACTAGAATGAAGCAAAAGGCCGTGCGTTTACAGAAACAGTTGCTGTACTGGATACGATCTCCGCATATTTAACACGATCGAACTGCAGGGCAAAGGCAGGGGAACTGCTTGGAATTATAATTTTTAATTCATGCTTAAACAAGAATGTCTTTTTAACAACCAATGTTTAACTAGAAATGGTCCACCCATTGTAGAATGTTTTTGAGCAAACTTATTTAACGCTACAAATCTAATTCGTCAACTGAACAACTCCTTCAGCGACAAATATACTGGATTGGTGCGCGAGGAGCACAGGTGTTTACAACATGTGGCCGGGTCGCTCTTCTTTGCGTTTCTTTTATTCCCACCCACCTCTCTCTGCTCCTGTTCCCGCACCTTTCGTTTCACAACGCAAGTCATTCAGAAGGAGAAATATTCAGACGTGGCATTGCAACTTTAAATCACGCCAGCCGTTTATTACAGAAAGAGAAGGAGATCTGGAGCACGTCAGCAGCAGTTTATGTGGAATGATATGGGGAGATTGTGGTAGGACGCTCATGTAGTACGTATTGGGGCTTTAGGCATAAATCTTCACAAGAAAACCCAAGAAGAAGATAAATATAAACATGTGAAAGAGTTAGTCTTTACAGTTTCTCTTCCTTAAACTGTAGGCCATGGGCAGGACAAAGCCCTTCAAAGATTGAAAGGCAAATTTACCTCAAATGATTTCATTTCGCTTGTTGTTATACAACAATCAATTGGGCCTCATTTCCAACTACAGATGTACAGAAAGTGTAATTTAATAACCAAAACATCACTGTGACGTTTATCCATCAGAGATTGAGACAGGCTTTGTGCTCGGCTATAACAGTCCCTTAAAGCTCAACAGAGACAGACCCACAGCATGAAAACAAATGGTCACAGTGTGCCATCGGTGGCACGGCTGTCAGCGAGGCCAGTGTTATTCTCACACATGAAGACACACAGGACAACCTCGTGTTGTTGAATAGTTGCGATTCTTTCCCCGATCCTGACACCGTGCCAACAGAAACACCCACGCAGGAGAGCATTGCTAGGTTTTGACTCACCTCATGCTTCCCGAGGCAGGCCCTGTGAAGAGTAAACACAAGAGATCCGGTTAATGCTCGGCCTGAAGGGGCTTTTCAACATCAGTGTTAGAAGTACATGGGGAACAAAAGAAAGAAAAGAAAAGCAACTACAGCACAGTGTGAAAACACACTACTCCTGAGCAGAACCGAAATAAGCCAGACAAACGGAAAACCTTTGAATACATCCTGACGGAGCTTTACAGGGATGGAAACCGGACTCCAGTTGCACAACATCGTTATCCGTCTCACGATGCACGATCTGCAGGCTCTTCGATATACAAACCAGCTGCTCCTCACTTCTCGCTCTGGAGCTCATTTCCAGTGAATCTGCACAGCCCGTGAACACATGACTTTCAAATCTCGATAACTGAAGAAACAGCTGGGTGGCAGAATTCGAAACGGGATGATGCTATGGGAGTGATTTCCATCTCTGCTTACTATACCTTCCCTAAACAGGCAAACAAAAAAGGCTACTACATACCGAGAAGAGATTTTGTACAATCACGAGGAGCTTGCCTCCCTAGAGCACGAGTACGCAGGAGTTTAAGGAGTATACTCACGTGGGTATAGGGACCAGGCAGGGGGGGCATGGCAAGGCCGTGCGGACCACCGCTGGCTCGGACGGCTGCTCCCAGGGGCCCGCGAGCTGAGGCTGGAACCCAAGACAAGGTTTCTTGATTAGCATTACAACATTGACTGTTTTCCTGGTAGAATCTGAAACGAATTCGCAACAACTCCCCAAACGGTTGACGGGGAGCTTCACAGCAGCCCTTACCTTGTCCGTCCTTTTGACCATCACTTCGTCGTGACAGGATGCCGGGCAGATGTGCCCACACCTACTCAGCGTTCTCTGGCAGGGCTGTCGGCACGGTGGGCAAGCGCCAAAGTGGCAGCGATGTCTCTCTCGGCTCGTGTGGTGACACGTCGATGGGCTCCTACACAAACGGCACACGGGACGCTGACAATAAGGCCAGTGACCTTTTTTTTTCCCCTCCCCCTTCATCACACTCAAGCAGTGTTGGAAAGTTCTCAATTCTCAACCTTGGGACGCAGCCCAAAGCATGAACTCTACTGAATTTTAATTACATCTTCGTGCCAACCCCATGCCAGGACCAAAGCTGCCTCACTCAAGGGTTAGAAGGTTATTTTTCAAGTTGTGCCTTTGGAAAAAAAAAAACTCTTAAGCCTTGATGCCTTCACAATTAAGCAGATATGACACTCAAGGGCACGTCAGCTTTCTACAACTCAAAACCATATTTAGATACTAAGAATGTAACGCAATTCCCAGGAAATCAATACACGCTACGTTGCTTTTTTCATAACCTTGTCAAAATCTAGATGTTTTTCCTTATCCGATAATGCCAATTTCTGTCTACAACTGCCCTAGCACAATAGGACAACGTGCACTCAGCTACAGAGTGCCCCGATACCAAAGCATCTCAATTCGTGAAAGCATGGTAATTCAAAAAGCATGTCTTTTTTTTTTTTTAATCCATGGTCCAATTTTCAGAAAAAGCCATCTAGATACACATTTCTCTTCAGAGATGTTAAGGTACAATGTACAGGGTACGAATCTCATTGTGTTGTCATATACGAAAATGAGCCGATCCCATAACTGTGGATCCATTCCAAATTTCTCCACAACACCTCTCTCTACAAATTAAAAACAAAGAAACATTAGCCTTCTACTGAGTGGTGTCTTCAGGTTGCACGTGATGCTCAGGAATAATCTAGATACGCGTTCCTGACATTTGTACACTCTTCTTTCACACCTCGATACGAAGACTATGGCATTCGAGGATTATAAGAATGCTGATGTAAGACCAGAGACATTAAAGCCACAGAAGCAAGCTCAAAGGTAATAGGAGGGAGGGAGGGAGAGAGAGAGAGAGAGAGAGAGAGAAAGGATGCGAGAGCAGACCCACACTGACCTGCACAGTTCTTTGCACTTGGGGGGCTTGGTGGTCCTCTCCCGGCCACATGGGACGGTCAGACCGCTGGTGCCGCACTGACAAGTCACGTCCACGGTCTGCGGACAGGGATAGCAACTGCCTGCCAAGCACAAACAACACATACAGGGAGTCTCAACAGGGTGTGAAAGCGTTTCAAGACCAGTGCTTATTCACAATGCTTACAGCATTTGTGCTATATTATGGAGAAAAATGTGTTTGGTGTGCGTACTGACCAACCAACACAAAGCTTTTTTCTGTCAAGGCTTTCGAGACCTACAAGGTATCCTAACATCATTATTATTATTATTATTATTATTATGATAAAGTTCAGTACCTAAGTTAGTCATTGTTTTGCTATGTGGAAAACAACAATATAAAGTACAGAAGGCCGTTTCCATCCTTTGTGGTAATGCAACAATACGCAGCTGCTGTTCTGTTGTTTTGGTATGCGTATGGGGCGATTAGACTAATGATTTTAACCTCAAGTGTTTCTTGGGCACAACGGGCACTTTAAAACTCTCTAAACAAATTCCCCATTTGCACCAGAACTTAAACGGCGGTTTGTTCACATTTACAAGAGACAACTGGAAATCTGGCAGCTACAGAATCCGAGTTTCTAATACATTCAACAAAATCATCCAAAAAGAGGGGTTTTAAATCAAGCGGTTAATATTAAACAGGGATGACATTTGGTGTGGATGCAATTGGAATGTTTTTACGTCTACAAAATGCCCTTTCGAAGTGTTCAGACTGGTTGAAAAAGAAAATCTGATAACCTATCGGCCCCACAATTAGAAAAACCTTTTCAATGCTGCGCGGGTATCTCCACCAGCGCACAGCGAAAGGTCAGCAAATGAAATACCAAATGAAAAATGAATTATTAAAGAAAGAATCGTACCCGCGCTTTACTTTTAATCTGCAATGGTAATTGAAAGCCTGTGCTTCTCCGCATCGTTTTATCAGACGAACAGCGTGGGGCCTGACAGCGCCGCCCCGATTAAACAAGGCACACGATCCCTGAAAAATTATAAGTTCCCTCCCGCTGAGGCTGGCATCCCATTTATAACATGGCAAGAGACATTTTCAATTGGAAAATGTAAATAAGCCCTTTTATGTCGGTTACGCGGTTCATCTCCAAGTGTACAAACTGACTTTGTTACGGGCAGTCGTGTTTACTCTACAGCGGAAAGGAAAAGGCCATCTAATGAGGTTTGCTTTCTTTGTTTATTGATTGCAGACATCATAACCAATTTTAAACTTAATAATAAATTGTATCTCATGTCTTGGAATACATTTTCCCCAGTAATTACACACAGGAAGAGAAAAAGTACATTTAGTAAAAACGAAAAATGGAAGAACAATGCATCTTAGAAGAAGGCTTGATTTAACGTCAGCCGGGGACGCCACGGTGCATCTTTACCTCTGTGACAGCCGGAGGGGCATTTGTGATTTCTGCAGCCCAGGGTTCGACCACAGCTCTGATCGCAGGGGGGGCAGTTCCCCGGGCAGCACTGAGGAATAAAGGGACACCCCCACCAACCGTTAGTGACAGTTTTCACACACCAGTACAAACAGACAGACAGTTGGGAAAGGGCTCTAATGTAGCCCTTGTCCGTTTTTCTATTTTAATAGATGACCATAAAACAAAGACACCTTTACACAGAAGTTCATGTTGGTTTTAAAAGCTAAAGAACAACAAGAACGATGCTTTCACCGATTAAATATTTCAAATTACAAATGTGTTTCATGCGTGTCAGACAAGAAGCCTGTCCATAAAAAAAAGAGTAACAGAATTAGATTGAAAAATGTGACTTTAAAAAACGACTAACGTCACGCACCAGTGAAGAGGCTATGAAATCGGTCAATTATATACAAATGACAACATCACTAAGAAGCGAGACAAATTCAGAAAATTATCCGCTTAACGTTTGAGACGACAACCAGTAAGAAAACACAGATTTTAACATTAGTCGCCAATTGATTTCCAAATTGGTTAAAGTTCACGTTTCCTGAACTACATCCTGTCATGGAGAACGCTGCCGACTGTGACATTTTACACACAGAGCGACTGAGAAACAACTTCTGTTTAACATCAGTTACACTCTGTCCTCCTTCCCCAGTGTGACAGCTAGTGAGATACATTTCTCTCACTTTAGTAAAACATATCTCTTGCTGTCAGTCTGATTACAAAGTGTTTGAGAGCTCGGAGGTCCGTGGACAGGAAAAGGGGCTTTCGTCACGGTCACAGCGCTGGCTTCAGACACAGCCAAGAGAGACTTGAGCAGGGCTTACATTGTTTACAGGCCAGACCGTGAGCTCAGGTGATCTACGTGTAACAGAACAGCCCTCGACGGAAACGATTTTACATGCCCAGGACTGCCGAGTGCCAAATATGATCAGAGGAAACAAATACTTTGTAGGTCACATGTCCGTTTCCGACTTTTCCACCCTGAGGTCAAATTATCACTTCCCCCCCTGGGCAGATAGCAAAGGAGCCGTTCGACAGAACCTGAAACCTGTGTCAGACAGTCGGGCGGCCCCTTATGTCAAACTATGGATTATAATCAAAATCATTCATCCCCTTCATTGAAAACAATAATATTCTGTGATTAATTTAGATTCAATATAGTGCCAGTCAAAAGCGGACACCCCTCTTGGCTTTGTTTGATCAGCTGGACCCTTTAATTCTTCCTCTCAGCTGAATCGGTGCTCCAAACACTGAAGACACATCATTAATCACTATAGTTTACCAAATCATATTTATTTATTCCCATTGAATAGAGACGGTAGATAGTGGGCAGTCATGCTGGGGGGCTCACCTTTCTCTTGCACTGGTGCTTCTGGCAGTCTCTGGTCTTGGGACACTTGGATTCACACAGGTACTCCTTGTGGCAAGGCATGCGTCGGGTGTACTTCCCACAGCGGCACTGCTTCTCCACTTCCTGGGGGGTTCACACACAGAGCAGGCCGAAAAGGAAATGCAGTGAGAAGTGGCACGAGAAACGCCGGCGCGGTGACATTCTTCCACGATAAACTAATTCTGAAAAAACGCAGAGCGAGGCAAAATCAACAGAAACGATGACACGACTGTCCGTAGCTTTCTGCTCTCGGGTTCCTCTGAGGCATTTGTTTCACACGTAGTAACGAGCAAGGGGACAGAAATGTAAAACCATTAGTCTTCAATCTACTTGCCATCTGCGCAACGCACTTCACATAAAGGATACATCTGCAAACCACTCATGGAGACACGGATTCCCTGGTTAAACTCAACACATATTCCCACATACGGGTGCTGGAGACACTTGACACCTGTGTGTGATTCAGCTGGAAATTGCAATCGATTGTTAAAATAAATGGCTAGTCTGCCACCAGTACGTGTGAGGAAATGCTAAACACATTCAAACTCATAATGGTTTCTGCTTTTCTAAAAAATCTTTCATCTGGATACGGAAAATGTAGAGACAGAACCGCGACTCCCTCTAGTGGCATCATTAATGTATGCATTGTGATCAGAAACGTTCATGAGGAGCACATTTGGCCCATCAAACGATTCAGAGTCTAGCTAATCTATCATAGACCTGCACACAAGGAACAAGATCAACTTTTCATGTCTGGCATTAAACTGCAGCTGTCCAGTGTGGAAAGTAGTACAAGTGCTTACAAGTCAAACCTCCTCACATCCATTTGAATAAAACGGAATGAGAAAAAACGCACGAAGCAATGAAGCCGAACTTTAGCCGAGCCCTGCCCTCCCAGGCCCGCCCGGAGGTCCGGTAACAAAGGCTGCCAAGAAAGGTCACAATGGCCGTTTCCACGCCCGTCCTCTCACCTGCCGGCAGGTCTCGCAGGCCCCGCGGTGGCAGCGCATCGAGCACGTGTGCAGGCCGCACTCCATCACCCGGTCGCAGGTGTCTCCGCAGGTGGGTACGTCCTCCGTGCAGGGCAGCGCGCATCCTGCAAACACAGCGCACAGCACTCAACTCACAGGGCTCGAACCATCGCTGGGTGGTTGGCTGGTTCGGTTGTTTGAGCAACAACACTTACAGCTGTTCTTGTGTGAAGATCTTTCTTTTATTAACCCCAAAAGACGTGTGTTCAGTATAAATGCACAGTAGCACAGGAGGTCGAGCTGGTATCGGGAAGCCCAGGAATTCAGACTCGGTATGAATAAGGTCAAGATGTGCCAGAACGCCGAGGTGTACTCACTGGATTTGCCACAGGGGCAGGCTCGGTTCCCGGAGCGGGGACAGTCCCCACAGGGCCCGGAGTGGCACACTCTCTCACAGGTGTGGTTCCCACAGGACAGGGTTCTCCCACACACCTAACACACAACACAAACACACACAGCCAGGTGTGAGAGTGGCGGTGAAAAGGAGGGGTATTTATTCTCCCCTAATCTCTTGAAAGACATCTTACCAAGTGTCATTTATTTTCTTAACTGTATGCAGGAAAAAAACTAACTATTCAACCTGAATATAACATTTTTCTACCTTAACCACAGCTACGTTCTTGAAAGTGTCTAAATATTTTAGAGGACTACAGAAATATATTGTCTATATGACCCCCCCAATTTAAAACCAACCCTAACAGGACTATAAACGATTTACAACAATTACAGAAAACGTGTGTCCGGAAATGAGCACAAGAACTGCTACATTCATTTCTGAACAGTCGACGAATATTGTTATTGAATGCATTTCCCCCCGATACGTTAATAAAAACACTTCTGGCTGCCATTAAATACTATAGGCACAGAATGCATCAACCATCACATGTATCCATTGCATCAGCTGACAGGAAGGCATTCGAGGAACGCGGCGCAGCCTGAAGGAGCACCTGTTCGCATTGCCAGACGGGGCTGGCGCAGAGTCTCTCGGCCACATTCCTTCCACAGAGGCAGCGCTGCTTGCTGACGCGGGGACACGGCTGGCAGTCACCTAACAGGAGGCAGAGACCACGTGAATGATGTCCCCTCTTCCAAAGCAAGTTGTGAACCAACACCGGGCCATTCATTACCAACAGAAAACACGCCGAGTCTAATGACCTCAAGGGAAATAAATACAAACATCTTCACACCATTCAACATCCCAGAGAATGGCTGGACCCTATTAAGATAACATATTCCCACTTTGTTCAGAAAGTACAGCTTCCAGACAAAAACACAGATGATACAGTTGGGAGTTAGGGAATCGTTTTTAAATGTACCTTCATGGCAGGGGCTTTTACAAGGGTGCTGCCCACATGGAAGGATCCTCCCACAGGCCTTCTGGCAGGACCAGGCTTTGGCGCTACAGCGTCTGGGGACTGGTCTGGCCTTCTTACAGAAACAGGTGACCGTCACCATCTTCGGGCAGGGAGGGCAGGGACCTAACAGAACGGGCACACAAGTTTTATTTCCACCCGCAGAGTCATGCCAGTCGTGTTTACAAGTACACTTCAGACAGACTGGCGATTTCACTAGATTCGCCGACGGTACCTGGGTGGCAGAGCAGCAGGCACTTATGTCCACAGGTGGGTTTAAAGTCTCGGTCACAGACCTGGCCACACGAGTGAGGCAAGAGCCAGGGGTCCAGGGGCGGCTCCTCCACCTTCCCACAGTAGCAGTAGTACCGGCTGGGCGTCTCCTGTGGTTTGTACTCATACCTGCATTTGGGGCTGAGAGACGGGAAGCGGCGAGGTGAAAACGAGTACAAAGGCTGAGGAAATGTACCTGGAAGTGTGTTTATTTTTTTTGGAAAGCTTTCAAGTTCAGGCAAACAGCGTGGCCTTCATAAGCAACCAAAGGCAGGATACCATCAGAGCAGATCTGAATCCGAACTGTGGTCATTTTGCCAGCCACTGGCCGATTAGGACGCCAATACAATTCATTCAACTGGACAGATGAAACTGTGTAATGGGTTCTATGGGTGAGCTGGTGGATGTGCCAAGGCTGTACTGTGCATTCATTGGATTAATCTGTCCCGCCGCAAACTGGATGTTTGACTTTCACCTCGTTAAAAGTCTTAAAGATCACAAGACGGGCTTTTTGAAGTCACTTACCAAGGCCAAGGGTGCTCTTTCTTGCCAAAGTCCTCATCCGTTACAGAAGACACCAGGAAAATGCTGTCCTTCGCCCACTTCTGTATACAGCCGATGTGAAATAAACAGTAGCATCCCGAGCAGCTCCAGATCTGTAAGAAACGATGAGGAACCGACGTAGGTTAACGAGAACAATATGATGTATATTTCAGTAGAAATGTCAAAACAGTGAAAGAGGAGATACCACTGCGGTTTGGACGACACTGTGGTGCCAAGCTACGTTAGGGTAAGTCACGGGGCCAAAAATGCGTATTAAATCATCATGGCAGCGGAAGCATTCAAACGGTACAGTTTAGTCCAATCAACAACTGTATCATGTAACAAACCACAACCTGAAAATCAGTACTGAGTAAGGCCAGTGCCGAGGGAGAGTGGCACGGGCGCGGCGGGGCGTCCCCTCTCGACCGCAGTGCCCCGCCATGACTATGGTTTATAAAGTAGTCTGAACCTTTGCTTACCGCCTGGTTCCGTTTCACTGAAGCGATGCAGATCAAGCAGGTTATAGCGCCCGACTGAAAGGCATCGTTCAAGTATTGCCGGGTACGCTCCAAGTCCGTGGCATCTCCACCTAAGGGAAGACGCGCCAACAAAACAAATTAGCATTCACACCGGCTTACGTCAGAGTCCGATCTGCGATCCGACGCCGACCTGTCACTCACGGTGCGTCAGAGACACGCTGTGCACAACGGGGTGCAGCCGAGGCCTTGTGCACGATTTGTGGCATCACTAACATGAAACGGGAGGAAGGGCAGCACTGGCACTAGGCGGGCATGAGACCAACTCCAGGTTTCAGTTCCTTACCTGTTTGACTGGTGTACGTTGTTAATGTTGAGGCCAAAATCTTGCCCTGCTTTCCATTCTCTTCCTCCTCCCCTTCATCTTCTGAGGAGGAGCTGTACTGAGCCTCCGTAAACTTCTGAGCTGCAGCCTGATTGGACCTCCGGATTTCCTCAAACTTCGTCTGAGAGGACACCTCTGCCATACGGAAAAAAATAATAAGGGTCAGGCGATTGTACAAACCCATGGCTGGAAAGGGAGAATATGTCTTGCACCCATACAATACTTCTGACAAGTTTGTGTTAAAAGTGCTAAGAAAGCCAAACTGTATCCTGTGCTCTGATGCTCCAGACATTTCCCATTGCCATGCACGTTGTATTTTTCTGACCTTTGTTTGAAATGTTCTCGGCTCCAGCTGCTGCGTTTCCTCCTCTGGCTTTGCTCGACCACGAGGCCCCGTCGGACCTGGGGCCAGGGGCCTGGCTGCCTCTGTATCCTGTGGCTCTGAGAGGAGCACCGTCTGGCAGCGCGCCCCCGCCACCCCGACCGCGGCCCCTACCTTTACCCGACTGTCGCCAAGCCGGCTCCATCCTGTGGCAAATGCTGCAAGATTTAAAATAAAACATGAGTTCATCTGAAGCTCCCCACATCTCTTACAAACAACACTCATCACAAGAGCTGCTTCATTACTGAGTAGAAACAGAATGGAAATGACTGAACATGTGACCCTACTGAGCCCCTGTCTGCCACAGCAACTTCCCACTGCGCCTGCAGATTCAGCACACACTTCTGCGCAGTGACGTCACTCTGAAGCACATGAAGCGCAGAGGTGCGCAGCTCTGCGCTGTTCCACCAATAGGATCGGGGGATTCTGCAAATCTGCGCAGAAATGCGGACATCTGAGAAACAAGGACGAATATACGCACAGCTGCGGGAATCTGCGCTGGAAGACATTGTTTTCGTGACTACCGGCACATCGTTGAATTAGATATACTGAAACTAAAAGTTAAACGATAAATAGTTAAAAAAAAAAACATCTAGGCCTAAACTTATACTTGAAAGATTAAAGTGTGCTGTTACACCGATTGTTCAATGCATCATATCTGAAGAATAATCGATGATGTTTCTTGCAGCAGGGCTGTGTTTGACAGTCCCTGGATGAAGAGTGTGAGCGCAGGCAGCAGATGTCAGCCCTGCAGGGTGCGGGCATGCAGACACAGCACGGTGCGTTTAAACCCGAGACGGATCCACACAGCGCACGCCATAGTGTGCAGAACTAATTGAGCTCCAGGATCCCGGGTCTGTAGCGCTGAGCGGCCAGAGTTCAGCCCCCCGACTGCTTCCCTTAAACCGGCTCCACTGTTTCATCTCCGCAAGACCCTGATGACATTACACACAACACACAGCTTCAAAGTGCGTAAACTGGCCAAATCTACACACAAAAATGCCTTTCATGAGAAACACCTACCAGTGCAGATCCACCGGTCATCCGGGTTCTCTCGAGTTTATCGTGCACATGCGCATCGTAATACCCCGGGCACTCTGGGAGATGTAGTCCTGCTGATTAACTTCAACGCTGTGGCAATAGGACTCAACAATACAATTCCCAGCAACCACTGCGAAGTGCGATGTAGCGGGTGTGTGCAACGTGTCAAAAGTTGGGTGAAATGTATTGAATGAAATTTCCCTCTGCAGGAGAAGCAGCCGAATTGCATATTGCATCACCATCAAGACGTAAGCGTTAATAGTAAACCGAGTAAAATATCAATATCTTTGCATGTGCGTGTGTGAGAGAGGCCTGCACCTGCATTTAAACGTCTCATTAAATACCAGCGAAGTGATTTCAATATGCAATAAAAAATCGAATTAAATTAATATTTGAATCGTTATTTCAAACGTCATATTTATTTAGAAAGACCAAGTCAGAATACATAGTTTAAACACGTGGTATAGTTTACCATGGTAAAGAAACATTTCACAATGTGGTAATGTGAGGTGTACCATGATAAAATAGGGAAAATAAGATTATTGGTAAAAATGTGGTAAGTCACACAAATAGAATTACTGATCAATCTGTAGGCCTATTTCAACTATAATAATTACTTGCATAGGCCTACTTATACTAACTTACATATATTAACTCACTGCAGCCTGAACAAGCCTTTATTGTTACATAATGCATGTACTACTCCTGACCTATTTTATAATACAAATAAAATAATAACATCCAATAATAAAGAAAATAACATATCATGCAAAACCACTATATTCTCTTCTGCAAATATATATATATATATTAATTTTATAACGTGTCATGTATTTAACATCTACTTTTTCAATCTTTTTTTCTTTCTTTCTTTCTTTATTTTTAAATCATAGTATAATCCGAAAAATGCATCTTTATTATTTGTCAAAAGACTGGTGACTAGTGTGTTAAGTACGGTGGCCCTGTGGACACAGAAGAGCTACTGCCACAGCTTTCAGTGCTGTGCTGCCGCCTGCTGGGCCAGTGAGAAGTTCCAGTTGCAGAAAGTGATTTTTGGGGTTTATTTAACGTTTTCTTCCCTGTGCAGTGTGAGCTTGCACCCAGGAGGCAAAACAGATGTAATGAAAATAACATTGTGTTTTTTTATTAAATAAACACACAACAAAACAACATGTCAGCTCTTAGTATGTTCTCCAATAGCTTCTCCAATATTGTCTCTGAGGTACAGAGGTTAGAAAGGGTGTGCTGCCTGACCAGGGAAATAGACTGATTGGCCAACCATACCTGAGACAGCGATTTGCTATATTCTTACTCTTCCTAATTGGTCAATTAAGCCTCTCCAGACCAGAACACCTGAGTCTCTCTGTGGCCGGGGAGCTCATCCGATCACAGCAGCTATTCACAGAATTATTAACATGTTTAGCTCCGTAGGTAATATTCTGAAAGAACAGCAGATTTGTTTTTTTAAATATAAAATGTACATTTAACGTTTTAAATCAGCTCAAATCTTACATCATCACCGATTTGTCATAGTGGGCAGAGTAAATACAATTTTGATTGACTGGATAGTTTAGAGGGGGGCAGGGCAATATGTAAGTCTACAACACAATACACTTATGTACAAAATTAGACTAATAACATTGTCTGTATAATATGCCATGCCAACATTAATTTCCCTAACTACTGGTGTCATTGAAAAACAGTGCTGTTTTCATCAACCTCCCCTTTCAATATTTTAACATATAATCACATGTTCATATGATCTTGGGCATATTTTATTATCCCACTGTTCTCAGTGTCTCGGTACAGAAAATAAACACATCAAACCCTCCTATATGTTCAATTAAATACTTCTCTGAGAAATAAAATATAATACAAAGTGTTACTAAATTAATTTGATCAAAATAGAATACAAGATGTTTATAAAGTGTAAATACCTTTGCTGAATTTTTGTTGTACATTTTTGGATACACCTAATGAGATATATAATTGTGTTCTAATCAATTAAAATAAATGTATATTTCACCAAAGCTATAGTGTGCTACAGCATTTGTTTAGGATTATAAATGCAAAAGTCAATTATGCAATTAAGCAATTATGTTTTTAAATATTGTTTAATGCAAATGTCCACACCTCTTAGAAGACGAGATGCCCTAGAAAAACTATGAAAATGATGGAAAGTGTGGTGTAATATAGGTCAAATGTGTACAGTAATGTAATTCAAAATGAAAAGAATATATAGCAATACATAATTCATATATTTTAATAAATGTACACCGCAAAAGATGATATCATACCAACACAAAAATGTTCACACAGGTATCTGATTTATCTCTACAAACAAGTGATGCATTATGGATAAAACCTATTCAGTTCCAATTCATTCTTGTGCAGGCAGAGAGAATCCTTTACTGTAGTTTCTCTGCGAACAAACTATTCACTTTAACCATGGGCAAGTCTAAATAATATCAATTATAAATACTAGACTGATACATTATTATTTTGCTGTATTGTTTATAATGTTTAATATAAGAATATAAAACAAATATTTTCAGAAGTTGCAACATGTGTGCAGGAGGGAGAATATTGTGGTCTCTGAGTGTATGTTAACTGAGGATAATTGGAATTCATGGAAATAGTCGATACTTTTCCGTTTGGTATACAGTCTTGTTGGTTAGATTGTAAGGTTCACAGAAATTGCTTCCTTGTAGTTTCAGAGAAGTCCATCTACTGATACGCAGTTATCACTTCACAGTTGTGTACAGCTTTTAACCTTCAACCTGCTGAGCATGTCATCCATGTTTTACACGGTCTTAAACAAGATAATTACAGGAAATGTACAATGATATGCTGTACGTATGTCTTGTTTTCATTTTAAGGACAGCACAAAATGTTCACAGTGGTGGCGAAGGACTTTAAAAGTATCCCGCTATTCTGTCTTTGCTTCTGCCTCAGCAGAAGCTACTCCTGCCTCTGGATCCACCGGCTCAGAAGGCTCCACCTGTCCAGGGTCCGTGATCTTCTTCTCAATCTGGGTGACACGCTGCTTCAGCTTCTGCTGTGTGGACTCATACTCCGCCAGGAGCCTGGCAAACTTCGTCTGCAAAGTCTCCATACTTACGTACATTTTGTTGACTTTTTCCTCCATGTCCTTCGGGTCGGGTCCAAGCTTGGCTACCTCTAGATCCAACAGCCCGTCCTTCATGAGGATCTGCCGTCCTTTCTCTTCTAGCATTGCCTTGGCGTCCGGGTACTCAGTGAGGGCCTCCATTAGGTCGTCCTTGGAGAGGCAGAACAAATCTGAATACCCTTGACTGCGAATGTTGGCTGTTCTGCGGTTCCCTGCTTTACTGCCCTTGATGTTCAGGATGCTGATTTCCCCAAAGTAGCTGCCATCGCTCAGAACCACAAACTCCGTGATCCCATCATCGGCGACTACGGCCAGCTTCCCTTCCTTGATGATGTACATTTCCCTGCCAATGTCACCTTTTCGGCAGATGTAATCCCCGGGGCTGAAGACCTGAGGTCGCAGTTTGAGCACCAGCTCGATCAAGAGCCCTGCCTCGCAGTCCGCAAAGATGCGCACCTTTTTCAGCGTGTCGAGGTGGACGTTGATGGCAATCTCGGCACGCAACTTGTCGGGGAGATACTTCAGAACTTCTCTCTCATCTACGGCTTTCTTGTTGGTCCACAAGTAGTCAAACCACTTAATGACTCTCTTTTCTAGATCCTTGCTGACCTTGCGGAAGTGCATGTACTGCTTGATGGCATCGATTCTGGCCTGGAAATCGGCCCTGGCAGCATTCATATTCGAGATCATGGAGCCCACGTTACCAACGATCGTGGCGAAAATCAATACGCCCACCAAGAAGTCGACGACAACAAATAAATATTCAGAGTCCTGCACAGGGGGCGGTGTCTCTCCGATGGTGGTCAGTGTAAGTGTGGACCAGTAGAGGCTGTATGCATACTTCCGGAGAAGTCGACCGAACTCTGGATCTGTAACATCCGGGTAGACCCACGTGTCTGCCCCGAATCCGATAGCCTTCGAGAAGGAGAAGTAGAGGCACGCGTTCCAGTGAATGATAATCACGATGTACATGACCAGATTGGAGATGCGGAAAATGTTGGGATAGTTGGTCCTGGTTTCTGTTCTCTGAAAGAACTCGAACATGCGGCCCACTCGAAACAGCTTATTGAGACGGATCTCAGGGAAGTTCAATCCAAAGCTGAAGTACAGGACATCAGTTGGAATCATGGACACTAGATCTAATTTAAATTGCGGACTTTGAAGGTATCGCTCACGCAGTCTTTTCTCGTCCTTCACCAGAAGTCCTTGTTCCAGGTAGCCTGTTGCAGAACGTAAACAAAGGAGAAAGTCATTAATAAATGTGTTATATGAAGCATATCTAGGTCCTGCCATTGTCCTTTTATATGATAGGTTTGAGACACAGCAATGAATACAGCTAGAGGATCAGATTTAATGTGGATCTTAAATAACTGTACAAATGAACAGGCCCAGCAGAAGTTTTTAAGTGTTAAGAATTAAACAGGTACAGAAATGTCTAGAAGTTTTTCAGCACCTGTCCGGGTCCTGAACAGCATGTCACCGAGGTATATGATGTCCGATACATAGTCTAAAATGAACCAGGAGACCAGGTAGTCATGTTGCAGTTCTTCAAAACAGGCTCTGTGTCAAAAACAAGATGCACGTGAGGTCTGCAGTGCATTTCCCTGGGTAATTCTAGAACAAATACAGACAATGGTAATAATTACACACTATTTTCCATTACCGGGCTATGATCATGGTCCAGTTGTACATAACAGGCATAGTAATGACAAACAGCCAGTTGTAGTACATGTTTCCAGCAGGGTCAATGATAAAAATATCCTTTGGGGGCCTGCAGAGTATAGGAAAACAAAGTAAAAACACAAATCACACGGTCCGGTTAAATGTAACATTATTTCTTTACAGACTCGTAATTCAGGTGAACGTCTACCTGTGGGTTTCCAAACAGAAACCCACATTGGCACTGTTGTACAACTCATCACCACTGACCACCAACAGACACTTGGAGCAATATACCAACCAAACCCACAAAGACCAAACTTACTCCTCCTTCTTCTCTTTCTCCTTCTCTTTCTCCTTCTCCTTCTCAGTTCCTTTCTCTTTGTTCTTTTTGGCATTTTCTTTATCTTTCTTTTTTTCTTTCTTTTCCTTCTTTTCTTTTTTGCTGTGAACAAGCCCAAAGGGAAACAAACAAACGAAACAGGCAGTTATTACACCGCTCTGGTGGGATTTGACAATAACGGATTTTAATGGAGCAAGCAAGTCCATTTTCCAAATGTCACTTACTCCTTTTTTTCTTTTTTCTCCTTTTTCTTTTTCTTCTTCTCCTCTCTAAGAAAGACATAGTTATCAAACAACCCATACATGCAGGTCAAAACACATATATGAAATATAAAGGTGTGGTGTGATGTGCCCACTCTTTTTTTTATATCTATATACTTAAATTTGCCTCCCAACATCAATGTGCAGTTATAGTCTGAGTGCTCCAAGCATTTGATATATTCTCAAAACTGATATTACACTGAAGTCTACTCTGGATAATGGAAAGCGTCATGTGCAGACCGAATCAGACTATACTGGATCTTGTGTCATTTGAAGATATTTAAATTCCAGAAGCAGTTCTCTACAGCGCACACAAGCTCCTTCGTCTTGTGCATTCGTCAACAGTACACATGGACTCACTCCTCGTTGTTATTGTTTTTGTTGACATTGAAGGCTGCTCCGGCACCAGGTGGACATTGATCCCTGTGAAAGAGTCAATTAACAAATGATTAACTATAATATATAAACAGATTAAACACATACAATGTAGCGATTGTGTAAAAATATATTAAAATTCATTTTTCTAGAAGGGAAGTATTTGGTTCAGAACAATGCCTGTCAGAGGTAATAATCAAAGATGTCAACCCTCTCGTTTTCAATTTAGAACCTCATGAGTTACAAGAATAAAACAATCAAGGGTTCTGTTGTGTAAAAAGAGAAATAATGAGGGATCGAGATTTCTGTGTGCAGTTGATTATCTCCACTTGATGCCAGGAAACCAGCGACCATTTGGAATAATCAAATGTTGTTATTCCTAGTGTTTCTTTGGCTCGGGAGAGCGAGGGCTAAATAAACTGGCAGGAGATGTAAGTAGGGGTGTAACATGAATGCTGGCAATGGTTTAAGACTATAACCTCTTTGTTTTGGTTTTACAATCAAATGGATGTTAGTATAACAATTGTCAAGAAGAAAGATACTTTAAATGTCCCAGCCTTACGTGGATTCCCCAATTTCCATCCTTTCCAGGTCTTCATCCATGTCCTGTAGGACTATCCTAGGTGGCACCAAATAGGTGTGATGGGTGTTAATCACTGCGGTCATGGCAGTATCTTTGTGCGGCTGCCTGGCAGAGAGAAACACAGCCAGATGAAACCGGTCTGAAGCTGCTGTTAGAACCTCAGTAAGAATCGCACATCAATGCCAGTATATTCTGCTGAAGTCATTTCTGTCCAAAAAAATAAAAGCTTTGCCAAAAGCTGGTCAAAAGGGTTACCTGGTGGGGAAAAAAGGATGTGTGTGTTGATGTGCTTCTGAGATGTGAAATAACTCACTTCAGAGAATCATCTGGTTCAACACATTCAGAACTCTGCCATTTAAAATGAGCATCTCCAACACTTGTGGAGTTGTCCAACCTCTGTAAAGTATCTCTGCATCTGTGGAAGACGTGGATCAGTGTCAGGCCCTGCATGATGCTAAGTGTGGCCTGATACTGTTGCAGACATTGTAGCTATGCACTGTGAGTGTTTTTAATCCCCAGTAAACAAGCATCTCTCATTTTAAAACATGAACACATTAGAATACTTCTAGAATCTGTGCAGAAAATGTGATTCCAATTCCACATTCTCCAATTCTCAGAATGAAAAGTGTGTTCTTGAGAACAGAGCCCATAGTGCTGTGAGGGATCTTGGTGACAACTTCATGACCAACATCCCATCCTGGCCTTTGACTGTCACCACCCAGGCCAGCTGTGGCCGACACAGCAGAAGTGCACAGAGATCTGCATCCTTTCTGCCACCTTCCTCTAACACAAAGTATTACAGCTCATGCAACATATTTCATAATCTGACTAATACATATCCACATATTTATAAAGTATACAGCAGTCTTCAGCTTACCCAGAGAGTGCAGGTCATTAACCGGTAAACTTGTCATAAATACATTAATTAATATATAAGGTTATTTCACAAATTCCTGCCTGCCAACATAAATGCAGACTTTTCACACTTTTAAGCATGCATGGTTGTTAAAGACTGTGACGAGACTTCAGACCTTTTAACGTACCTGAGCAGGTATCAATGTTTATACCTGATAATAATGTAACCTTAATACAGGAAAAATATATAATGGAACTGGGGGATTTAGCAAGTTAAGCACCAACATGTCCGTTCTGATAAGCAAACCACATACCTTGTAGTGTAGATAGACACTGCTGCATTCACACTAGCCAAATATGGGCAATGTCTACGACACCTACATTAAAATGCATTGTAGCCTACAGCAAAACACTGAAGTTATTTGTAATGTTTAGGGTGGGAATTGAGTGGTTAAGAACTCATTCAAGCAAAGAATATATAGTATAAGATTATACTGTGTCAAGCTAATAAACTGAGGATTAGGAGAACCTACATTGGTTGATCCATCTAAGTTATACAGTTGCCAACAACAAATTCCTACCTTCAAATATCACCTAACAAAAACTTTGATATCCTCACGCTCAGAATGATAACATCTGAATGTACTCACTTAAACACCCTACATATATTTCAAACATGAGGAAGGGGTTTTACTCATTTTTAGATTTAAGCATTTTAAAATCTTACTTTCTTAAAAGGAATGAAAATTGACATCTACAAATGGCATTAATTGCACACACTGTGTAGATCTTAAATAATGATACATGTAGGCATTTGAATAAACACACAAGTAAAATCAAAGTAAAAACGAACAAAGCACACTCACCTAATGCTAGTTGTCAGCGAAATGAAATGGCTTTTCTATTTTAAGGAATCCTACATGTCAGAATAATCCCCCAGAGGAAAACGCACTTATGCCCAGATATCATTTTCACAGGCAGTCACAAAGCCAGTCAGATCATGAGCATTCAATAATAATAATAATAATAATAATAATAATAATAATAATAATAATGAATAATTAAAACAAAACATGAAAATAGATGCTAATTTAGAATACATTTATCGGCTGCAGCATGGCTCTGTCTGTCTGTTAGAGGCTTTCATTGACCCTGTACAGGATTTGGGGATTTGGGAGATTGATTGAAATGACAAAGTCACCATTATCCCCCCACCTGAGAGGAAGCTCATGAATATGCATGAGGCTCCTTACTGGGCCGTACTTACAGAGAAGCCATCGCTAGTGCATGTTGTTATGAGTGACACAATTCACTACCTGCCCAACTCACATTTTGATCTCATTACAATGCGACCCCGCCCTAAGCAAATGTACTCTTGGTTACTAAAAATAATAATTTATACAAACGGGTACTATTTGTTTTTAAGTTCAATGTACTGGCACAAGTATATTAACCGATGTGTATTTATCTGGCAAATAAATTCTTAATTTTATTGCATGTCTTATCGTGAAGGCCTAAAAAACAAATCAAAAATAGCATAATTTTTATGGTACTGTTCCTTGCATACATGGCTAAAATGTATCTACAATCCAATAAAGATTAGGCCTAGGGGGTGCACATACAATGTACTGTGGTTGTAGAATTGCAGAAGATATAAAAGTAGCCCCTGGACCTTTTGCTGTGTGGCAATATACACACCTAGTGAGAAAGAGAAAGAGAATAGTTAAATACTTGACATGCAATTACAAGCATATTATGTCGATTAATACTGTTTTCTATCAGGAGACCTAATAAGTTAAACAATAATCAAGGTCATTGCCCCATTTAACTTTACAATAGCATTATAAACTATTTTATTTATAAACTGCTTAATTAAGAAAAAACATACAACAGACAGATGTCTATAGGGAAAACATTAATTTATGTCTAATAGAGCACAGACAAGCTCTTTCATGTCAAGTCTTGTTCCAAAATATTGCTGATTGATTTTGCTGGACGTTGGCTTGTGCTGTGACCTCTGTTGGCATATATTTGCATTTCTCTGTTTTTAGTTTTGTTTGGTTTGTTGTTTGTAGAATTCAACAGAAAAGTGGCAAAACTCCTCTCTGGCTGTCAGTAAAACACCAGCTCTGTAATTTGAAACCAGGATACACTTTCCTTTTACCTGTACAGAACTAAATGCCATGTACTTATCTGTTCTATATGTGGGCCCTGGTCCTAGTCCCACAAGTGTGGTGCCATAATAGTTTTGCACAGTAGTGGGACAGTTTATAGTTCAGGAGTCCTGTCAGGGGCGGATGCTTTCACCTCAGTGTCCCTGGTGCTGCTGCCCCAACTGTGGCTTAGATAACCTTGAGATTACTTGCACAGGACAGCTTTAATCTTTGTGCCTCATCAGCAGTATGTGATATCCCTTAATCCTATTAAAACCTGCCTCCTCCGTTAACCCAAACTGGTACCACGGTGGAGTTCAATAAGGTCTAGGCTAGTTCGTTTTCCCCATTAACTCCGCCTCTGATAGTCTTTCCATTTTAAACGAACATTAATATGTGCCCAAAAGAATATGTCTTAAGCAAAAATTATTTATTTAATCTGCACGTTGTACAGTGTCACTGTCTCACTGTGCAAAGCTGCTGGAGAAGTGCTTTATAATGTTTTGTAGATGCGGGTCACTGACGCACCCAAAGGATCACCTGTCTTGTCTGTAGAAACGTGCAAACCGCTTCTGTCTGTGCCTCCACTAGCCTTCACTGCTCTGCGATCACTTGAAGAAGACAATGCTGAGGAGAGGAACAGAAGTGGTTAAAATGATCTCAATATTGATAAAACTCCAAAACAATTAGGTATGCGGTCCTGCAAAGCATGCATAAAAATCATAAAACAGCCAGTTTGTGTGCATTTTAATTATTTGCATCTCTTAAAAGGGGATTTAATTTTCTTTGTCAGATTGACCTGTGCTTGAAGGAGCTTGATTTGTGTTCAAGTACATTAAAATTAAAAATGTAAAATGAGATCTTATATATATGAACTAATTTGGATGCCTTTGAAATTAGTACACAGTTATTAGAAATGCTGTCTGTAGTGCTAAACACTTTATTGATCTATTGTAGACTGAAATGAAACAGTACGGGTGGCAGGTTGGTACAGCTGCCTCACAGCTCCACACCAAAGACTGATCCTCAAATTGGAAGCTGTAGGCATTCAGGGTAATGTAAGTAGATGGATTATGAACTGGTTGATGTATAGGAAACAGAGGGTGTCGATTAGAGGAGTCGCTTCTAACTGGAGTGAGGTTGTTAGTGGAGTTCCACAGGGATCAGTACTAGGGCCTGTGCTTTTTCTAATCTATACTCATGATCTGGACTCTGGGATAGTTAGCAAACTTGTCACATTTGCAGATGATACTAAAATAGGCGGCTCAGCAGATACAATCTCGGCAGCACAGGCTATTCAGAGGGACTTAGATAATATTCAGTTGTGGGCCGACACCTGATAGATGAAATTCAATGTGGACAAGTGCAAGGTAATACATGCAGGTAACAAAAATGTCCACTAAAATTACACTATGGGAGGAATAGAACTAGATGAAGTAACGCATGAGAACGACCTAGGAGTCTATGTGGACTCCTCACTTTCTCCATCCAAACAATGTGGGGAAGCAATAAAAAAGGCAAACAGGATGTTAGGGTATATTGTCAAAAGTGTCGAATTGAGAACAAGGGCAGTGATGTTCAGACTGTACAATGCACTAGTTAGAGCTCATCTGGATACTGTGGACAGTTCTGGGCTCCACACTTCAAGAAAGATATCGCTGCTCTAGAGGCAGTTCAGAGGAGAGCAACCAGACTTATTCCAGGTCTGAAGGGAATGTCCTACTGAGAGACTGAGGACCTGAACCTTTTCACCCTGGAACAGAGGAGACTACGTGGGGACTTGATCCAAGTCTTCAAAATCATGAAAGGCATCGACCACATCAAATCAGAGGAGCTTTTCCAGATCAGCAGGGACACTCGCACCCGGGGACACAAATGGAAATTGGGCTTCAAGGCATTCAAGACAGAAAACAGGAGACACTTCTTCACACAGAGAGGCGTCACAATCTGAACAAACTCCCCAGCGATGTGGCTGAAGAGACAATGTGGGAACATTCAAAAACAGACTGGATAGGATCCTTGATCACTTAGTTATTAATGGACACCAAACGAGCACGATGGGGCTACTGGGCTCCTCTCGACTGGACACTTTCTTATGTTCTCATGAGGGTTGAGGTTTCCCGGAAACACGTGGAGCAGGAGAGCGCCTCTCTAGACGTGCTGCTTGGGGAGCAAGGCACCTTGCTGTCAGTGAGCACAATGAACACATATGTATAATGCAAACGAAGTACACGTAATGCATCGTTTTTTTCTGGCTTGTCTAAGACGATACAAAATGAATTGTTAGACCCAGCTAACACACAATGTTGGGGAGTGTGTGGCTGAAGAAATAATCCATTGATCAGGAGATTGAAGAGTGCAGTTTGTTTGCCTGTGAATTAGATGACACAAGTGACAATACTCAGTCAGGCCAGCTGTCAATGCTGTAGCTGCCACAATACCAGCACCAGTCAGTGTGCACCGGAGCTATACATGTTGTTTTAGACTCTTTTTGTCATTTTTTTGTTTTTAAGACAATCTGTAACCTGTGCTTAAGGTGCTGGTGTTGCATTTTTAATTTCATGCAGATGTTACTGTTTATACTTAATAATAATAATAATAATAATAACATTATTATTATTGTTGTTGCTGTTGTTGTGAAGTTAGATCACCTTCATTCCAATGGAAAACCCGGTTTGGTCTTGGTAGTGTTGGTTCTCGGCTGTCAAACACATAATAGATGCACTATAGATTTTTTTGTTTGTTTGTTTCTGATACATGCCTCACGTGTCAAAAAAGTCACCAGCTGCCACTGCATTGTACTGAAATTGATTCACGTGTTTCCAGTGCTTATGGGACATAATGACTTTTGAGAAGGAACTCAGTAATCAGATATATACACTCCAATCTATTTGTACTTCTTGCTGCACGTTTTGTGTTGCATATCTATAACATACACACCTTCAGATTAGCAGAAGTCCTGAAGTAGGATGGAAACTTGTGTCATTTGTTTCGCCCATGTTGAAGTCAACATACACCTCGTGCCGGTTTAAGACTCTTGCAATTTTTCCTGCAGAACAAACAAATCCCAGATACCAAAATTAATTCCAGGTATTCATGATAGTGTATGGATTAAATATATAAAATATAAAGTATAAATATAATTATATAATTTATAATCCATCTATTTCCCACCTGCAGGGTATTCTTTTACCAGCGTGATGCATTATGCTTAAGATGTTTCTTTTTTGTGAAAGATAAGTAGAACAGAATATTTTAGCATAACTCAGAACAGCTGAACGCTACCCTTCATAGTACTGTGCACTGTAGATAGTGTCCATGGCTACCTTCAGACACTCGTCTTACCTTCAGTCCCTCGTCTCTCCATACATCCCCTCCAGACCACTGCGCTCCTCCAGTGCCAGAAGACTAACTCTGCCTCCTCTCCACTCTCCTTCCTCCAGAGCTGCTCCTTCTCATCCCTGGACCCTAAATGGTGGAACGACCTTCCCACCGAAGTCAAAACTGCAGAGTCCTTGACCTCATTCCGACGCTTACTCAAGACACATCTCTTCCGACAGCACTTGTAATATTAGTCCTCTATCCCTGCTAGATAGCACTTCACAGTTTTATTATGCTTCTTGTGTTCTTGATTGTTTCCTCATTGCTCCCTTTCCCGTAGCCCTTGACTGTAACCCTACATCTTGACAGGACTTAGCTTTTACCGTCCAGCATGTAGGACCTCACTTACTGTACTTGTGTAAATTGTAAATTGGAATTTGTAAAATGTATTATTTTGAATTGCTATGTTTTAGTTAAATTTAATTTGTATTGATTGATGCCTTGTACTGAACTGTATTCTTGCACTTTGTATTGCACTTATGTTGTAAGTCACCCTGGATAAGGGCGTCTGCCAAGAAATAAAAATAATAATAATAATAATAATACTCAATGGCAATATCATGTTTCTACTACTTCAGCACAGGCGGTATTGAGATGCATGGCAACATACACTGCCTTGCCTAGGTGGCATTCTGACACTTAACTGTAAGGACAAGCAGTGTTTATTTGTGTCATTGTGTTTCACACATTTGGAAGTTGGTGGAAGGGGGATAAAGTCGCTCACATGTCTGGATTCGCCGCAATGCTGGTCACCTGACATAAAGCTAGGGATAAATATGATACATTTGTTTCCTGTCAGTCAGATTACTGTGTGGAGTCTGTTCGTGGTCCCCAGTGTTTCATTGGTTCACAATGCTCTTTTCAGGACCTATGCTTCCTAAAGCCGTATTTGCTATCAACACGATGTCGCTAGGAAATAACACACTAGCCAGCTGAATATGGCCAAACTGACTTGGCCCAAGGCAACTCACAATCAGGAACAGTATAAAACATACATATAACTGTCTTAATCTTAAGTTGAATACAAAAAAATTTAGAATAAAATACAAAATTCTAAGTTTAATACACAGATACTAAAGCCAGCACAATGAGATACAACTGCAGATTACAGCACGAGAGATAAGAACATAAGAACATGAGAAAGTGTCCAGTCGAGAGGAGCCCATTCGCCCCATCATGCTCGTTTGGTGTCCATTAATAACTAAGTGATCAAGGATCCTATCAGTCTGTTTTTGAATGTTCCCAGATGGAAACTCATCCTGTTCTTTGGACACTGTGCCTCCCTTTTAGAGTTCATCATGAGCAAATATAATTCAGACCTCAACAGATTATTTATTTCACTAGTCACCTAGATTAATTGTGGAGATGTGTGTTCAGCCAATGTTCTGATCTCTCTCGGGCAGCAGTAGAGCACCCCTAGTGGCAGACTGCCAGTGAGGTATGTTTGGTGGTTGACAGGAGTCAGGAGGCCTGAGCATTGACTAAAAGCAACCAAATCAAACATTTGTCAAGGAAAGTTGGGATACCAACCCAAGAAACCCTGGGAAAAGCGGAGGGCCTATCCTTCTGCCCCCCAGTCTCCTGTTTAACACGTGCAGTTGCCAAAGTGTTCTTGCAGTCCTACAGGATTCCGTCCAGAATCAGATCCGAATCTTAACTCGTGGAAAGACAATGACATCAAAAGGGATGCAAACAGATTCCTATTTAAAATCAGAAGAATCTGTAAAAAGTTCCATCAAAGTAGTAACTGTGAGGCGTTTGAGGTCTAGGAGATCACGGTTTATGGTTGACTCAATTTCACATCTCTTTTTCTATACGTTTACCTGAAGGTGCATGTTTTGTAGCTTATTTCATGGTCTTGTATTTCCAGTCTGGCTACACACCACATTACATATAAAACCCAGACAGCCGCGCTCTGAAATGGACTGGAATTCTTCACAGACTAGTAAACCTGTACCATGACACCTGTTCAACACAGAACTATGTTTACCTTTGAAGTATTGAAGCTCATCTCCCTTTCTTAACCAGTTATATCTACCAGTGTGTCATCCCTCTCTCTGTCTGCCTCCATGTTTATGATATACAGGGCGGCAGGAAGCAGTAGAACATGTTTCTGTGACCGAATGAGAGCACATAAAGAAAACAGAAAACAGAGATGTAAAAATGGAGAATAGCTCATATACTAGAGAAGATGGATATAATAAAAATGAGATGTTTACAATACCAAAGGCAGATGGGAATATTTTTAAATTGTGTAATGAATGACAAAAAACAGGGGAATGTAAACAAGCACTTAAAAAAACAACAGAAGACATTCCACCCTTTTTCTAAATTGAAACTGACAAACTTTAATTAGGAACAGGTAATTCATGGAATTCATCCTCAGCTCACCAGCCTGACTAATACGGCCATTTAACAGAAGGCAGAGCTGGTTAAAACAAAGCAAAACTTTTGAAAAGATGGATGTTGAGATTTCGGTGTGGTTTAGATAAATAAATAAGGGCAATTTCTGGGCTGCTTAAAATAAACATCACCAGCATATAGTGTGTCAATACATCTATGTGCATCCACTGTATAAAACTCATATAATTCTCTCTTGTTAATCTTAAAGCTATAGGGACATAATAGAAGTACCCCATCATGGAATAACTACTGCAAAGTTCATGTGATACCCTAAGCCAGGGCTTCATATCCAAACTCCACAGAAAATAGTCAGCACTACAAAAAGGCAAACATTGCAATGATCTTAATTTGATCTGAGCAAGAAAGGACTCACCACACTGCTGATATTAACCGCTGTTTGTTACTTACACTGTTGACAGAAAAGCACCTTGACAACTGAGCAAAAAAGTGCAACTTCAAACACAGAAGCCTCACGGGAGGTAATGTGCAACTATTTCAAGTACACAGTAATGAATAGTTCAGTGACAGAGACCAATGTAGTAAATATATTTAAAATGCATTCTCATCTATAATAATAATAGTAAGAAATATGTATAATCATAATACTGTTTAAAAACTGCACAGGTTTATAGGGTTGATATTATATCCACCTGGCTTGTTCATCGAAGAGAAAGGTACCTTTGGTGACACTTACTTGGAATGGAGGAAATTAAAGCTACTGCAGTGTTTGGAGGACGTTAGCTAGAAAAGTAGCACAAGAGCAATTCTGCATCAGAAGACACCACAAAAAATAAAAAATAAAATCAGGCCTTCCCAATCGTGGACAGTGGAGACCCGAGATCCAAGAAATGTTAAATGTGACCAATGACGTATCAAGATTGAATGTACTATGTTCTTCTGTACTGTTTGACAAATTGCATAGTCAGTTGAAGAAGACTGATAAATATGCAAATGTCTGAGGCAGGGCGCAAATATTTGGTGTATCAACCCCACAGCTACTGACTGCTTTTCCAATTCCAACGTTTCTTTGAAAAGTATCTTACTGAAGTCTAGTTTTTCCATGTCTGTTATAGCATAAAAATGCGTTTGTTTTATGGACTTTGCTTACTATAGTATTCGCTTTCCTTTGCAGTCATTTTTTATTATTATTATTATTACATAAATCATCCAGTATTTTTATTTTCTGTTTACTCTCACAGGAACTCTTGGCATGCAACACTTAATAAAGGTCACAGGTAGATCCAACAAGGTTTAGAGCACAAAGGAAATGCCACGGGAAATTTGGTGTTTTGCCCAATCCACTCCCAGTTATATTGTTTATCCCCAGGTATTCTGAATGTGGCATCTAAACCTGTTCTGTGTTGTGGCCGTACTGGTCTCAGTGGCATGGGAACACGAATCACCGAGCACCAGGGCTTCATGTGCTTGAGACAATTACAGGCATGACACAGCCAGCGCAAAACTTACCAGCAGAGCAGTGGATTTTAATTTGGCACTATTTATTTTAAGCACCTAAAACAACCTAAAAATCACCTGCTGTCTTTTTCACTTTAGAAATTCGAAGACACTGTACTGTCACTGGCCCTGCGTAGACCTGTGTTTCCCAAATCATAGTCCCGGGGCCCCACTGTCCTGGTGTTTTTTGTTCAAATTTAGCTTAATCACTTAATTCATTTCAAACCTTAATTGAACTGATCATTTGCTTAATGGTTGATAGTTGCTGGCATACAATGTATTGCGCAAATTAAATTATACAGTAAAATTAACAATAGTGTCACCACTAATACATTTTAAGTTGTGAGCCAACAAAAAAAGACTTTTGAATTTGAGTACAGCAAAGCTTAAATTAGAGCAACAACAACCATTATAAAGCTCCGACAGCATGGTTACTTTTGATCTAACAGGCTACTGACTTTAAAACAATATATCCAGTATATCTCTGGCATTATCTGAGCAAATCCTCAAATATACACCCTCTATTTATACACCAGTTAGTAACGCGTTCACTTCTTTCAGAGATAAAAAGGATGTGGTTTGTTGACGTTGTTAAGGCTCTCAGAAGTCTGTTTTAGACAGCAGTGAGTACAGTGCACAAAAACACAAGAGCGAAAAACTATTTTATCCAGATTCTTCATTAAACTTTTGGGCAATTCCATGTGTGGTGTAGGGACATACAAGGGTTTTCCTCCTCTTTGCAATTACACAATTATATTACAAATGCCCTCTGCAGATAGATATCAGACAGACAGATAATACATTTGAAATTATATAGGGAAAAACTTGTAACTATAATTGTATGTTATGCTGTTTTGAAGGCTAAGGTTGGTCACACCAAATATGGATTTGATGTACATTTTTCTTCTGTTCACTCAGTTTGCATTTAGTTCATTGATAAATATAATCTATTAACATGTCTACTTTTGAAAGCATTCTTACTTAAAAGTTTATTTAAATGTAAAAGGATAGTTTTAGCTACACAACGGCAGTGGAAACAATTCAGTTTACTCCTAGTGAGGCTCGACTTTGTTCTAGAGATAAAAATACATCATGGCCCGTACACAGGGTGTGAGCTTGAAACATCCAGTGTATCCAGTTCCCTTTACCGGTTCACCTCAATAGACTCAACAGACCTCAGAGAAGATCCTCCCCAAAACAATCAGAGCCCGATTATCCATGTACTGTTGAGCCGCAAGCATCCAGTGCCTGGTAAGAAAGTAAAGGAGGATGAATCAGTTATTTACCAACAGACACGGGACGCTTTCATCCCATTAACCTGCTCACATACACACACACTGTGTGTATGTATGTATGTATGTATTTTACTGATAACAATTAGAACATTAACATGCATATACCGTTCATCACTGCAAAATGACTTGATGTACTGTCTATCAGGATTGCTTAAGCTGGATCACTTCACTGTCTTAAAAGCTATACATGACTTGTGTAGTGCATTGTTGCTTTTGAAATCCCTTCACTTATTATATTAAACAATAACGAGTATTTGTTTTGTCTACTGATAGGTTTACTTACAATTTACATGACTAGCAACTGTTACAAAATAGTGCACATTACTAGGAATTACTTGCATATATTTTT
>NC_089862.1:34875344-34935344 GCF_036373705.1 Amia ocellicauda | reverse complement strand
GGTGATCCAGTTACTTGATTAAACACTCCTGATAGATGCACATCCAAGTCAATTTGCAGTGATTAAAAGTAAATAATCATTTGTAGTAATGTGCAAGTAAATATTGTAATTGTTATAGGTCACCTACAAATTATATACACCTTTTTGTGTGTGTGTGTGTGGTATTGAATCCACGACCCTACGCCCAGAGCCGTGAGCGCTCTCCACACTGCTGCCTGCATATTTACCCCTTCATTATTTTCAGTTACAGTTGATCTTATTCTGACTAGTCAATAAACTCACATCAGATGGATCATTTTCAAAAAATGTGCCAATGCAATCCAGTGAATGTATCTACCTGTACCTAGTCTGTCTCTCAATCTGCATATGTATTCATATATTCTCACAAGGGGATATTGGAGCACTTCTCATCCAGAGCATATTATGCAGGTTCTTAATCACCTTGGAAGCTTTGTTTTGTTTCAGTTTCCACTCTCAGCTGTACAAATGGCGTCTTAACGTGTTGCTAGACATACTGTCCCTAACCTTATACTGGGTCATCACTGCCAGCACACTGTACAGACAATATCACAATGTATGATATCGGGTATGGTTCTGGTGTGCTTAAAAATATAACTTTCCAGTGATCACAAGACTTTTGACACACGTTCATTCTCTGGTTCGAGATATACTTTACACTCCCTCATTGTCTCACATAATGCCTGGAGTAATCTTATCTGTATAACTGCCAGAACAGTCAGGTGAGCTGTCAAGCAATTCTATGCAGACGCAGCAACAAGTAACTGCCACTAACAGAACAGCGTTAGGGCGGCCAGTTCCCACAGGACACAATGCTTAATTTGTGCAATCCAATGCGTTATTCAGGTGCAGGTGGGACAGAGCCAACAGGACCTTGAGGCCTCCAGGATGGCTGTTCTCCACAGCAATGAAACATGAAACAAGAAACAGTGTAGGAAGATGGTGGGGGGGGGGGTCATTCAATGAACCAGCCTCTTAAACAGGAATAGCAAGTATCCAATGTGGTAAGGTTGGTTTTGTCAAAGCTCAAAGTGAGCCGTATTCTAACCTAAACTGTTGTGAAAATATGCTAAAAGATTTCCCTAGGATTGGATCCTACTCCCAGCAAAAAGTAGGTGTAAGAGACTTTATGACTCACTTCTACCTCCTACTCTGAGCCAGGAGTAATCTTACTCCTGAACTGACTTTTAGCGTGATTCCTTGGAGTAATTCTGAGATGTTTTATGCATACGGGTCCAGGGTATTTAATCAGCTCGTTAGTGTGTCACTGCAACCTGAAATTCACAAGGCAATGTCTACTGGTATTGTGAGGTCGGCAGAACAGCGGTGTCTCTGGTGGGGCGAGACAGTGGATCGTATACAACGTGGAATGACCTGAATTTCATCAGAAGAATAAATGGGAACAACATACATCATCACAGGTCTTGATCGGGAATCCTGTGCTGCTAGGGCAGCGGCTCATTTGACTTACAAATTCAGATCCAGAGCAAAAGGGCTGTTTTCACAGACACACATTCGCACTAGTTTTAAGCAAATAACCCAAAGTTATGTAGGTATGGTAATACAAGGCTGGTGCTAGTCTGGGTCTGTGAAGTCAACTGTTTCAGTTTAACTATTTAATGGCACAGATGAATGGTAGAGGAGAGCAGATTCCAGTACGCCTGACGGGTTAGGCCTGGATTATTACAACATCCCCGAAGCTATCTATAATTACTAATATTTGCCATGATACCTGTTGACCTTAAGATTGATCTGAATCCAAAGCAAGATTTTATTACTGAGACATTATATACCTTAATGGAATTTGAATAATAATAATAATAATAATAATAATAATAATAATAATTATAATAATAATAATAATAATTATTATTATTATTATTATTATTATTATTATTATTATTATTATCTTAAATTTCTGAGTAAATTGTATATTGTTGTTTAATTAGTCTGACAAAAAAGATAAACTACATTAAGAAGAATTTGAACAATTAGTCTGACTGATTTTCTGTGAGTTTTAAAAATACAAATGACATTGGCCAGGAAGTAAGTGTGTATTCAGTGTGTGTCACATATATCACATTTAAATATATATGAGCCATAAACTATACTGACACATCTTTTCTGTTTCCTGGAAGAATAAAACCACATGTGGCTGTGAATTCACAAAGTGACCACTACTCATCTGTCTACATTTCTTACAATGCAGGCACACTCTGAAACCTTGTGACGTGTAAACTGCTACATCTTGCTCTGCCAAGCTATTCCTATCCTTTGCCATTGCAGCACCATACTTATTCTGTAATTCAACACTTAACATGTATTAAAAGGTCAAACAAAATTACGAGTTAACTTTGATGGTGTCCTCTCAGGTGTGGTGTTCTTCCTCGCCTGCCCAGCTTCGTCTCTGCGGGCCGTCTGTCAGATATCCGATGTCTTGGGCCTGAACGCGTCTTTCATCCAAGCCACAAACGCCTCCAATGGGACTCTCCAGGAAGAGAGGTTTCTACGCAGTGGATTATACCATAAATACATCGGACTGGCTCTGGCAATCGGCTCCAGTCTCTTCATAGGGTGTAGCTTTATACTTAAGAAGAAAGGTTTACTGCAGCTGGCTAAGAAGGGATCCATCAGAGCAGGTAAGGGCTTTGGGTTCAGTGGAGAGGTTTTCATGTAGTTCATCTGTAATCCTCTGCCCTACAGGGATGAAAATCTAATTTCCTGACCTCAGTAGATCTTGTGCTGAATACGCCGGACAAGATCTTTGTGTTACTTCACTGTGGCTTCTATCTGTTTCGAACTAAGAATTGTAATTACAAGGAAGTTACTTGGGGTTTCACCCTTAATACGGTTGTCTTCACAGATTGAAAGGACAATATGAAAGAGTGATTCATACAAAATAGAAAAGTAAGCCGTTAGGAGAGAAAAACAAAAACTCCAATAGGATGACAGACTTACAGGTCTTCACTCAGATTTGTCACACAGATTTGTGAATCCAGCTCTTTTTGTTCTGATGTAGAGGACGATGTTAGACCCAGTCTTTATGAGAAAAGCTGTCAGTATCCCCCGGCTCAGTGTTTGATATTGTGATTGCAGGGCAGGGGAGCCACGCTTACCTCAGGGAGTGGATGTGGTGGGCGGGGCTCATCTCCAGTAAGTTTCCCGTCGTTGTCCCATTGCTGGGCGTCTTCTATCCCCACTGGCGTGCCAGTTTCAGCACAGATGTAACAGCATTGAAACGCTACATGTGTGTTTAGGATGATGCAACATAAATAATAACAAAATAAAACAGATTGTTGTTGTTTTCATGTATGTCTGTTTCTCTAGATTTAACAGTTCATTTATGTACTTGTAAAACTGCAGAGAGCTACTCATATTAATTAATACCCACAAATGTATATATTCTCTGTGTTTGTGTGTTTATTAAAGTGAGGAGCTCTCTGCAGTTTAATGGCTTAGGTTTTTATAAACTTTTTGAAGTGTTTTTTTTTTAATCAATGACTTAATTATCATTTTTTCCTGTTTCAGTGGGAGCTGGAGAAGCCGCGAACTTTGCAGCATATACATTTGCTCCAGCCACACTGGTCACCCCGTTAGGAGCTCTTAGCGTTTTAATAAGGTATAAAACATGCATTTAATCTGCTGCATATGTACCTTGAAGTGAATAGGAAAGCAAAAATACATCACACACCATGTATGGTAAACCTAATATTATAATATATATCTTTTACTATTTGCAAAATACTGTATAATTTTTAACAGTATGAAACAAAATTGCTTACAGGGGAACTAGCGCATTCACCACAATTATTGGTTTATATGTATTCATGTGTTATAGTGTATAAGTAAATTATCAGATATTTCTGTTCCACTTCTTGATCTGGCTGCTGGCAGAAGACTGAAGAAGATTAACTACATTTTTTGAAGCTATGGCGTCAAGAGCAAGCAATCAGAAAAATGTAGTTACTCTTCTTCAGTCTTCTGCCTGCAGCCAGGGGCATCCCTCAAAACAAATAATCTTCTAAAATAATCACGACAGTTCTGGGTGGTGAAATAAATGTTTGATGACTACAAAGCGACGGTTCTTTCCGAAAAATAGGGTCATGGGGCCATCGAACGTGCATAAAATTAGAGTTAAATAAATTTCGTGACTTTTCTGATTTCCCCCCTTGACGTCTAGCAAATCAGCTCAAGATTTATGACCCCCGTGACGTCATGGCCTGTTTCTTGATTGCTGATGTCTGATACATAGAATGAGCTGGTATTGATACGCTCATCCCACAGAATATGTTTCTACTTATAGAATAACCGAGAAATTATTATAAAAGAGTTCCCCTTTCACACCAATTGTTCTGGAACCTGTGTCTTGTGCAAAGCGACGGATACCTGTACACTCCTGCTAACACGAATACATATGAACCGATGATTGGGTGAATCTGCTAGTTACACTTGTTGAGGACTAAGGCACTGCAGTGAGTATTATCCTTTTATTTTTTATTTCTTGGCAGACGCCCTTATCCAGGGCGACTTACAACATAAGTGCAAACAAAGTGCAAGAATACAGTTCAGTACAAGGCATCAATCATTACAAATTCAACTCAGCTAAAACATAGCAATTCAAAATAATACATTTTACAAATTCCAATTTACAATTTACGCAAGTACAGTAAGAGACTTCCTACATCCTGGACGGTGAAAGCTAAGTGCTGTCAAGATGTAGGGTTACAGACGAGGGCTACGGGAAAGGGAGCAAGAGGAGAACAATCAAGAACGCAAGGAGCATAATAAGCTGAAGTGCTATCTAGCAGGGATAGAGGACTAATATTACAAGTGCTGTCGGAAGAGATGCGTCTTGAGTAAGCGCCGGAATGAGGTCAAGGACTCGGCTGTTTTGACTTCGGTGGGCAGGTTGTTCCACCACTTAGGGGCCAGGGATGAGAAGGAGCGGGTCTGGAGGAAGGAGAGTGGAGAGGAGGCAGAGTTAATTATCCTTAATGTCTCGTCCAGTGCCATGCTGTCTTCGTACTGCTTGAGTGAGCGCCTCAACGTGCACGGGAAACTGGGCTGCTTGCTGAGTGTCCTGGGATCAACCGTGATGGTTATCCACTCTCCACAGGAAGAAGAAGTCAAGAGTCTACATGAAATGGGAGAAAAACTCAAAGACCCAGGTTACTACTTCCTCTTTTGCTGTTTTTTTTAAAACTAAACAAACAATAAAAGTATAAGATCACAAATCAGTGCAAAGAAAAGAAAAGAAAATATTCTCCATGCGACCTGATTTCTTAGATTTGAAATTCAAATGACTGTGCTTCCGTGTCTCAGCACACCTGCAGAGCTGCGTGTGAGAGTTCAACACAATAATTAAACCGACAGTGACTCCTCTGTTTTGTCTGTGCATCGCGCAACACTCGGAGGCTTCATAATGACGATTGTTCTGTTTTTTAAGGTGTTAAATATAATCCAATCTGTCTGATGCTGTAGACCTTGTTACCAAAACCCTGTCTATTGCTCATTTCCCTCAGTCCCGTGGAGATTAAGTGCTCAACCTCTGCCGTCTGCTTACCAGCTTTCTCCATTGCAGGTTTCATCGCCTTCGCCGCCATCATAACCGCGATGTCTTTGATCATGATCTTCGCCGTGGCTCCGAGGAGGGGGCAGAGCAACCTCCTGGTCTACATCTCCATCTGCTCCATGATCGGCGCGTTCTCCGTGTCGTCTGTGAAGGGCCTGGGCCTGGTTATCAAAGACTTAATTGACAAGAAGCCTGTGTACAGGGATCCGCTGGCCTACGTTCTGTTGGCAACCCTGCTGGCCTCCATCACCACCCAGATCAACTACCTCAACAAGGCTCTGGACACCTTCAACACCTCCATCGTGACACCTGTGTACTACGTGTTCTTCACCACGGTGGTGATCGCCTGCTCCGTGATCCTGTTCAAAGAGTGGAATACCATGAACGCGTCAGACATCTTCGCTAGCCTCAGTGGATTCGGCACCATCGTCATCGGGATCTTCCTGCTGCACGCCTTCAAAGACTTGTGCCTCACCTGGGACGAGCTCTCCCTGCTCATGAAGGCAAGGAGCACAGACACAACCGCCGGCTCGCCCGAGGCCCGGCACTCCCTGCTCGAAAACATGGAGAGCCAGTCGATTGGTAGTGAGGATGAGAACAGCCACTTCAGCAAACCCGAGCTGTTAAATGACACCGAGGAGAACAAGCTTTGAGAAGCGTTCGGCCCGTCCACTGTGCTCACTTACTTCACTGGTATGAAACGGAGCGTCTGCCACAGCCAGATATTTTGTTCTTCTGGATTTTTGGATTGACAAATCAGGGGTTTTATTATATTGTGATATTGTTTCTATCAGTGTACAATCAAACTATACATGAGGCTACTTTATAGAGGCCTAGTTTACATTATTCTGAGGGAACCAGTGCCATATTTAAAGTGCAATTGATACTTTTAAAGTGCCTTCAGGTTTTCCAATTGACATACTTGAAAGTATGAATTAATGAATCAGGTTGATGGACTGTTGCATGATATTTGCAATGCGAGATTACAGAGGACTATATGTTTTTCATTATTATGTCTCAATACGTATGGTCTCTATGCTGTCCACTATCACTTTATGATGTGTCTCTTGAACCATCTTTTAATACTTTTGGACTGGATGATGTTTTTCTGATGTTTGTGTTTTTTACACTCAGCAAGCTGTGTCCCAGCTTTACCCAACTGTAAATTGTGGTTGATGATCAATAATTATATTCATATAGCTGCAGCGAGGCCATAGTCTCACGAACACCTACTGGATGGACAATAAAAGTAAATTATATGAAATGTCCTCAATTTCTTGGAGAGACATGTTTCTTGGAGAGACATGTTAACCCTGCAAAGATCAACACAAAGGAAATCATGCTGCTATAATTTGTAGTTAAAGTAACATACTATCTATAAAGCGAAATATTGTCTGCTCTATTCAGTTAGGCAAAAGCTTCTCACCTGCAGAACCATTTCATCTTGGCCCTGAGGACGGGTGTTAAGCAGAGACAACAGGCTCATATTTCCATGCCACAAAGGTCTCTTTATCCCTGAATTTAAGGTAATGCCTTTTCTCTGGTTTGAGCTGTACCTTTGTTTAATGCTAGCCGATATCTGAGCCTAATCAAGCCTTGTGTCAATACTGGGCAAGGTGACTGCTTAATGCTTGTAAAAATAGAAGGAAATGTTGAACAGTTAAGACGGCACTTGCGGGAGCACAGCAATTCGAAGGGAAGGATTACATTTTCGTATGGTCTGTTTATACAGGTACTTGCAGTAGAGTCAAAGCCACCTGTAATATTTTGTGAAGTTTGTTTCTTGTACTTTGTGTACTGCAGGTACACTATAATGACCCCTGGGGAGTGGGGGATAACCCAAAGGATGATGTATTCATTTGTCCATGGTAGAGAACGCTGTCTGTACAGTTGGATGAACTCCCTGTGGATTGTGATTTTACAATATCTCCCTCTATAGCTCAAGGATGGTAAAATGCACAGTGTACGCTTGGGAGGGGTGGCCTGTATGTTTGCCTGTTGCCACTAGATGTCGCACCTTAATTGTCTTTTATGAGAAATACTTAACTAAAAAATATGTAACATATGCAACAACCTGATCTTTATACAAATACATTTTGATTAAAGGAACTACCTGTAAGACCTTTTAATTTACTTTAAAACTCCTCCAGGTTCTTTATCGCAATTGCTTTATTTCTAGGACTTTGCGATTAAGCTCTCCAGCCCCCACTGGCTGCTAGGCTCCCAGCTTCACCCATACAGTGTCTTTTCAAGGTGATGTCTGGCCTCGTCCTGTGTTAAGCACTGATACACACTGTGTTGTGCCAATGGTCTACGATGCATTCCTTCTCTGTGTTCGGCTGCTTGTGTCCATGCTCTCTGTAGGACAATGGTCAGTATTAACAGTGTGATAGACTGATTGACATGAACTCCTACATCCTTGCACAAACTCGCCATGTTTTTTTGAACGATGTGTGTCTGCAGTGCGGTGACACTTTACCACAATGGTGACACACACACAGTGCCCCAGATGCAGCCCTAGTAGTACATTTTTGCGTCACTGTGGGAAATGAGTGTGGGATGCAAACTGGCCATGGAAATAGAGTGCATGTGTTCATAAAACAGCAGAAACTGCAGCAGTCTTTTTAATACAATTATAGTTATTTTTGGTTTTGAATAGCAAAGTATTTTACGCCCAATTTACAGTTTTAAGTTCAGTTACCTTGTTTCTGCCATTGTGTGTTCAGCTGACATCTGTAAGGCAGTAAGTCCAATACTGGGCCACATTTATTGTATTTTCAGGGTCAGTTATTTAGGCTTTCATTCACTGCTAACAAACATACCAGATGTAACAGTGTGAATTTCACTATACAGAGCATTGTAGAACAACAACAATGGATTCGTATTCATATGACTTGCATTTGTTTCCTGAATCATTAGGTTGAGTTGATTTTAGGTTGACCTAAATGTGACCTTGATTTCCATATTTTCTGGGAACATCATGCATTAGTGGACTAGAGTGAAGCACTTATCATTACGGAAACTGAACATTTGTATCGACTTCTCAGTGCAAGCCCTTTTAGTTATCATTACTCTAGAAATTTAAAATACAAACCGGTGAATTTCATATTATTTTCAATTGTATATAAGTCAAGTAAATACGAAAGTTCTGTAATTATATATACTCACAGACGGGTGACAAATTAAAGGAAAAACCTGAATAAATGAGTGGAGGAACATAACGAATGCAGCTGACCTCAATTTTGGATCAAGATGGCAAGAGGAAAGGATCTAAGTGACTGTGAAAGAGGGGGCATTATTGGGGCAGGAATGGCAGGAGCTTAAGTCACACAAACGCTCAACTGGCTCGTGTTCTGGACAAGTGGGCGAGTGCATGTGTGGGACACCAAGAGAACGGGACAGGCCTGACTGCTGGACCCCTACAGTGAGGGGATAAGGAGACTGTTATGCTGTGGGGGGCATTTTCCTGGGATGGTGTGGGTCCACTTGTCCCCTTAGAGTGATCACCTTTATCCTATGGTGACACATTTCTTTCCTGATGGGAGTGTCTCTTCCAGGATGCCCCATCCACAGGGCACGAGGGTCACTGAATGGTGTGACGAGTATGAAAATGATGTGACTCATATGCTATGGTCTTCAGTCGCCAGATCTCAACCCAGTTGAACACCTATGGGAGATTGTGGACCGACGTGTTAGACAGCGCTCTCCACCACCATCATCATTGTTCTCTGATCCAGTACATTATTTTTCGAACTCTTCGTGTTATTCTAAGCAGATATCTTTCTGTGCTTCTTTGTGTCGTCTGCAGTTTCTGTAACATTTCTGCATTCAGTGGCCATAAGTGAGCACTGGTAATATGTACTGAGCGAATACTTTACTCTTCAGACAAATGGGTAGATTTCATTTCAGCAGTGTGCTGTTTCTTCCAAACACACTTCATCCCATTTTCACTCTTCTTTTGATTTCTTCCATAATATCTCTGTCTGACATCCATAATTCGTTCTTTCCACATTGATATTGAGATTAATTCTGCATTGAACCATTCTGTGGTCTCTTCAAGTTTTGAATCTGTCCAGGACCGTGCAGTCTGCTATTTAAGATGTAATCTATTTCACTCTTTCCTCCATTAGGACAATTTTCTTGTTGGCTTTTTCTTGAAGAGAGAATCTGTAAACAAGGTTAACCTTTTCTGCAAATTCCACTAATCACCTCTTTCATCCTGTCTCCATATCCTAATTATCTACTGAGGACTCATCTTGTTGTTGTTTTCCAAATACTGCCTCCCATGATGATTTTAAAGGGAGCTCACACTTTTGCTTGTAGTGTCCTATTTCTTTATAAAAATAAAGAGTGACTGATGTAGGTGCAGAGGCTTGGACAATGTGAAGTTGATATATCTTTGTAAGCTGGATAACTATACTTGTTTTGTCAGAAGTGCAGTTTCTCCTTTAAATAGCCAACTGATATCAATTAATATTCTCTCAGCAACACCAGCACACAATAATAGCATAATTTAGTTTGATTAAAAACTATCGGGCTGCTATAGGAAATGTAAGCAAATAAAACTCAAATCCTGGAGTATAAACCATAACGACATGATATGGTCGAGTGACACTGATTATTGAACGGAACTGGCGAGAGTGCGAAGTGTTAATCTCTGCCAGAGAGTCTCTGAAAACACTTTGTGTTTGGTTGTCAAGGTAGTGCAGTGGGCGGCCTGTGCCTATCAAGAGCTATATGGAGTGAGTCATTTAGAAGCTGAAAGAAAATAAGTTGCCGCAAGAAGCTTGTTAATTTTGTTTTCTATTCAAAAGATAGGAGATAATACTTATATTGAAGTGATATCAACAGTAGATTATACAATAATATGAATACATATTCTTGAAAATAAAATGACTGCAGAGACATACACTGCTTGTTCTGCCCTTTGATTACATTAAAAGACTGTTACATTTTCCAAACCGTAAAGTGGAATTTCATTAGGAAATGATTCAGCTATATTTTTAGACACCTTTGATATCCAGAATGAAACTCCCCAAGAAGGGTCCAGTCCATGTCAGAGGATGAAACGCCATGTGGAAACAATGCACCAAAGATACGCTTGAAGGCATAAGCACAAGCATGGCTATATTTAATTCAGCAGGTGTCCAATCTTCATTCATTAACAGTTATGTCAAACCAACAGTGCGATAACGTGAGAAGAGTAGCTTCCTCTCTTCCAAGAATTTGGCAAATGGGTGTGTGGTAAAACTGTGTGTGTACACGACCAGCAGAACAGCAGTAAAAACTGTCCTTTTCTAATTTGATATACAGTGGCATGGCATGTGGTGTGGTCGTGGCAATGTCTTGCTCTGATACAGAGTCGTTTTAGAGGATTCATCAGTGTCGTCGTGAGAGTGCGTTCCGTGTTCGTTTGAAGTGGAGTGAAGGAGTGAAGTGAAGAAGCAGTTGTATGAGGTCCTGCGGACGGCCCTGCCGAGCACTGGGGGTGTCCAGCGTGGTCCCCTTGTGGTGGAGTAGCTGCAGGACCTTTAATCTACATTGTTGGTGGCCACTGAAGAATTCACAGTAAAAATTACAGTAACAGACATGACATGAAGCGAACCACATCTGGACACAGATGTTAATAGAAGCTACATTTTACATCTTCTATTTATTCAGGTGTTGGAAATTACTTACAATTAAAATCGTCCCCTTTTTCTCCTTTTCATCCTTGTTTTTCTCCAATCTCACACACTACAGCTTGTTCTGTTCTTGTTTTTCTCTATTTTGTGACTCTGAAAATAGCCTCCTGAATGAATTCAGACCTGTAGTGTGCTCTTTAAAATGCGTGTCATCAGTGCAGACCGACGTCACTGAAGGCAGGTGTTGGATTTAAATAATGGCACTCCTCTCCACATCACTCAGACATCATCTCCTTTCAGCCTCAGGGAAATAAAAGAACTTGCAGCTTTAGAGGGAGGAGAGCACATGTGTGAATTGAATCACACAAAATGAATAGAAATGTTGGCTGTCTAGAATGAACTGAGGTGCTGGATTTTCCCCTCTGCTGCAAAAGCCAGAATCAGCCACCCTTTGTGTCACATCAGAGTGAGCTTCACTGGAGGTAAGGAAGAAACGATGTCTGCATTGTGTGTCCATTCTCACCTGATGCTTCTCTCCCATGCACATTGTCATTTGCTGATGTGCAGGGCCAGGAGTGTCCTTCAGATAATAAGGTGCGTAATGCACGAATACTTACCGAACTGAACAAAGCCATGACCTCCAACAATTCAGATTTCACTGTGGTAAAGAACGGGAGAATGTTGATCAAGGTGTGGTGTATATATTAATTCGCTTTTTCATTTATAATCTTTTATCAGTAGAACTTGATGCAATGTTTTAACCAGAAAATGTACTATTTGCTTTTCTAGGGATGTACTGTAGACTATAAAAGCAGATAAATCATAGCAATATGTTTTGTACAATTATTTCCATAAACACACGCACACACACAAATATGTATGTATGTGTGTATACATATATATGATCAGATTGCTTTTCCTCACAATAGTGTATGTTTCTCACCAAAACCATATATGCATTGTACACACATCTCAAACACACATATCAACATAGATTGTGTTTAATAATTATGTAACCTCAGCACTTGCATATACATGGAATGTATTGACTTTCTAAGATGTATTTCTCAGTAGAAATTACATGATGCTATTCTAGCACAACTGCAATGCACACACGTGCTGGAGAAGTTCATGATCTGATCATGATATGGAGAGGATGCAACTATACGTCTCCTAAGCTAATTAGCACATATTTACAGCTTTTTACTTTATTTATTTAATAATGTATTTCAAAACAATGTCACCTGACTGTCATTCTGTAATTAAAAATAATAATATATTGCAAAAGACTTATTACAACTGTTTGAGAGGATTTATGAGACAAAGCAGCACAGAACAAAGTAAGTGAAACGATAGTGAATAAGCAAATGCATAATAGTTACCCAGTGCTTGTGAACTCTCAGTTCTCAGGTCCTGCATTTGGGGACATTTTGTACCTTTTGTGGTGAAAAATCTAATGTTGATGTTGGTCGAGAACCTCCTTTAATTCACTTTCCTGATATAAATGCAGAACTTACACAAAAAAGGGTGTGAATAAGACATTTAACACAGTGCTATTTTCACATGTATTTTTTTTTTAGATGCGTTTTCCAGAGAACGGAGAGCCCCTAAAAAATGCCTCAGGCGATTATAGTATTCATTCACAATTGTAATCTTTATTTCAGTCAGGCCAAAAACAGCAGCTTGTGTTTCTTTCTCTTTTGTTCCCAAGTTGGCCAGTGTGCTATAAAAAGCCAAGGTTTCACTAAAACTATGAAGACTATTGAAATGAAAATGTCTGGACTCTTTAGTAAGACATCAGAGAGAGATAAAAAAAATCTCTCAATTTACAAAAAAATATATATAAAGAAAGGTGAAAGAAAGGTAAACCAGGAATTTGTTTTTTTAGTCTACATACTAACAAGAAAAAAAACAGGGGAACATAATTACCAGCGCAAAGAAGACAGAAAACTGAGTAAAAACTTAAAATTGATGTTGAGGGCAGTTGATATATTTCTGTAATAAGGATTAACTGGCTCTTCACAAAGCATTTGACTTGCCCTTCTGTGCGGGTGTCAAACGAATTGTGTCCAAGGAGGAACTTTAGCCCCTAACCACTCATTTCAGGAGACTCATGGGGCCTCTCTGCTCTCTAGAAGACCCACGGTCATGTTCTACACGAACTCGCTTCTTCTCTCCGCATCTGCGTCACGTGTGCGGTAGTTAACTGTCCTGGTAGGTCATCGTCTGTTACACTTCCAGTTCAGCAGACCACAGTGCTGTTCATCTGTGAGGCATGGGCAGCCCTCGTCCTGCAGGGCCTGCTGGTTTGTGTCCCACCTGAGCCCTCTATAATGCCATTGCAGCACCTATGTGTCAATGTTTTTAAACTATATAATATATATAGATGTCAGGTTGTATAGTATTACATTTGAAAGGCTCGCAAACCTCTGTGCCAGTGTTGTTACCAGTGGTAGGATCTTTGCTGCTTCTATAGAGAATTACAATGGTCACTATTACTAATTAATATGATTGCTTCCACAGAAGACAAACAAAAGGGACTCTAGTCCTCAAGGGAGTGTAAAACACATAGGAAACCAATCTTGCCTACACAGCACTTTGACCTAATCCATATGTGGAGTCATTTGTTTTGAGGTAGATTTGATTCAGTATTCTTAAAGCAACGTGGGTTTTAAACACATTTTGGTTACATATCAATATATGTAATTTTCCTAGAAGTGAAATCTAAAATGATTGTTATTCACCTTTTGTTCTTTTCAGAATCTGAAACCTGATTGCTGCTTGTGTTTGCCTTTTTGTTCTGTGACAGAGTCTTTTAAAAACTTGATGATTCCTATTGAACGCAGATGTCGTTGTCGGTACGAAGCACAAAGAAGGGTTTTGGTGGCCATGGAAACTAGCTGCTTTAGCGTAGATGCTCACAGCGTTGGCCGCACAGGGACGGGGCACTTTGCACTCGCCCAGATGAGCGGGGAGACGGGTATATGGGAGGTGAAAGATACGCTCTTCCCCTTATATCCAAAGAGGCTTTAACAACATACATATTTGTGCAACAAAACACACAACAAAGGATTGATACAGCAAATGAGATGTGTAGCATCTTTAATTTAGCCTTATTTAACCTTTTGTTGCAGGAAAACCAGGTGGAAAGTCAAATTAAAGCACACAAAGGATGCAGATTACGCCATAGGTTAGCATCACACAATCTGTGTCAGCATCGGGGGACACACAGAAACTCGCCAGCCGAACCCCACGTGTGCAGCTGCAAAGCCAGGTTCAGCTGTAGTCACAGACAGTCAGAACGTAAAGACAAGTAATCCTTCCAGAGGGTAAGAGGGAGACTTTAAAAGTACCAGGAAATTCAGAGAAGTATTGATTTTATTTAATCAGTAAGACAGCTTTAGGATATTTTAAACAATCGGAAATATCTAGTGCTGCAAAAACATAGTGTTACTAAAAATACTGTTACTGTTTTTAAAAATACAGGGTTGCATGTGCTCTAGCTTGGGATAAACCAATGTCCAAAAACTAGACAAATGAGAAGGAAATAAGAAAACACTGTAGGTAGCAAGAATTTAAAATAATAGTAGTCCATCGTGGCGCTGGATACAGATTTATTAATAGTTCCTGTTCAAAACGTCCTGAGGGAATTTGGCAGAACCTTCCCCACAGTAGCAGAACTAATCTGAACTGGTTAAGAGACATGTGAGCAACTTTCAATTCGGAAAATGCAACACCCATTCTCGTTCTCATTCCTCTTAATGAGCTGAATGAAAACCCATCGCTGGGACCAGCGAGTGCAGGTGAAGTCTGTTTACAGGAAGCAGATTTAGGCCCTGACCATATCTCTCTGTCTTTGTTGATTTTAAGGACTTCTCCGTTTCCCTCTCTGCCCACCTGCTCCCCTGACAAGAACAAAAGAAACAAAGATGAACCTCGAAATTAAGAACATCTCCTTCAGTTCTGCTTCTGTCTCCTGGATGCCCAACCCTGCCACCTGCCCAACAAACCTGTACAGAATGATGTACCGTCCCAACTGGAACAGCATTCTGTCGGGCTTCTCCAGGAAGAACTTCCACCGCGAGGAGACGGTGCCCCTCGGCCGCAGCTCACTCACCCTGCAGAGGCTGACGCCAGCCACCAACTACATCCTCTGTGTGACCTGTCAGGGGTCCCAGCCCTCCAGCGACCAGTGCACCATCTTCCACACCCTGGCCAAGGACTCGGTGGTCCTCACCAGCAGGAACCTGGACCTGGCAACCGTGGTGTGGCTCACCAGCAGCATCCTGTTCATCATCACCACCGTGGTGCTGCTGCACGGCTGCTTCAAGCTGTGGTGCCGGAGGTGCAGGCGAAGTCACTACACCTCTGCCGAGACGGGCCACCACCGCGTGGGGAGCAGCCAGGCCTGGCAAGGAGGCCACGCTGAGACGGCCCTTGTGGACGAGCGCTGCAGCATCCCTACCCTGTCCAAAATGGACAAGCTGGCGGAGGAAAAACTGGAGTTCCTGCCTGAGAGACCTGTAGGCGGGGCGAATGGCCTGCTTGCCCAGAGCAGGCATAAAGACAAAATGGCCATCCTCCCGCAAGCTGTGTACGAATAGCGAGGGCCTTGAACGATCCATTTTGTTGGCCATCGAGATTGGCACGCCTGGCCGAAAGCCTTCACCTCACATGTTAGATGAGCCTGTATCCTTGAGACTATGTAGAGGGTGAGACGCGGCCAGTGGCAGCCCTCAACTGTCCGAAATATCACAAGGGGGACACGTCAGCGGGGGGACTACTGGACCTGTGCTCAGCAGTGACTTCAGTGTGTAAGATAATACGTTATGGGAGTGCGCTGAGCCTGTCCTGCAATGTGCTTCTTCACTTTAGTTTGTCGTTTTTCTGAACAGAGGAAGCAGTCTAATTATTTTACTCAAGCACTCTGCCCGGTGGTGTACGTGGTGCATTATGGGAGTGCCAGTAGCCAATTAGTAACTGTTGGCTGTTTCTACAGTAGGAAAAGGCATACAAGACTTCAATGAGGATTTCTGACAGCATAGCAGCCAATAACTACCCAATATCACTCCTATGAACTATTTGATTTACAACACTAAAAACATTGTGGCTTGTGTTGTCAGAAAGTGAATATATTTATATATATATATATATATATATATATATATATATATATATATATATATATATATATATATATATATATATATGTTGTGCTCCTTTCTTTTTAAACGGCCCATAAGATTATATCATGCTTTTTAGTTTCCCATCTTTTGGTAAACGAAACAGTTTGATAATTAATGACTGCATCATCCCATTTTCATTTTAAATTGTCTCACCTCACATGTACTAATTGTGGTCTCTCTTTTTCAATTAAATCAACAGTATTTTTTCTTTCGAATTGTGCTTTGTGTTTTAACTCACTCAAGACTTTAAACACTTAATTAACTATTGCTGTATAACTGTTAATTTTGGAAATAAAGGATTTGTATGAAAAAATAAAAAATGCCTGAGTCACAGAATGGCTTTGAATGTGTTTCTTCTTATGATTACTGTTATTATTCATGGCTTTCATAAGAAATTCACCGAATGACTGGCTTCATAAATCGAAACAAACGTCTAATGTGATTAAGGAAGAATGTTTTGCGCTCATTGTAGTTATTCAGATATCATTTTCAGTTCACGAAGCAGAGCTGTCGGTTTCATTTGAGAATCTGTGTATTGTAGTATCATTTCTGATTTCATTTTCATTTTTCCATAACACTGTCATTAGCAAGACCCATTAAGAAACTGGTAGAATCAGTCCAGGTACAACCAAAACAATTATCACAATGCAGGACGAGAAGTACAGAAGGATTCAGGCATATTTCTGTGAAAATATCAGTCCCACATTTTGGTACAAGCTCAACATCTGAGATTTACTTCTCCGTCTAAAATGGTGACATGGCTACTCGTTCTTTTTATAAGCAAACCTCAGAGAGACTGTTTATTTATTGGCACATCATGTAAAGTGAATTATTTAGAAGAAAAAGCCCCCAAGAGCGTTGGCACAGTTGTAGAGTTGCATTGCACTCTTCCATTTTAAAATGGGCACTCCCAAAATACACTGCAACAGCAAGCACTGCCATTGAAATCAATATCAACGTGTTTCCTAGGTGTCAGTGCCAGACTGTGCTGTGTAGGTGTGTGTGTGCTTTGTGTTGTGTCACATACATATTTAATACAGTGCCAAAGCTGCTCATTCTACTGTGACGGGGATGTGTAATTGGGTCAAGACCCCTCTGCGCTGAATATGGCAGCTTTAGCCAGAAAAATACATATGTGGAAAATATATTGAGAGAAAGGAAAGACTGCTGGGGACACTGGAGAATATGGACAATAATGCAGTATATAATTTGTAATCAGTTAAATGGGCGAGGCTTATATATGAAAGAAGAGTAAGGTTATGGCTGTCTTAGAATTTGAAGACATGGCATTTATGTCACCCCGTGGTGTAGAAAATTGAATTCAGGTGGATTTCTTAATGAATGGTCAATAATGCTGTCAATATGAAGTTATAATTCTGATTGCTTAAGTTCAAGACTTCTGCTATGTTGCATGCATTAAACTAATCCTCAATGCCTATTACAAACATATGTCCCACCTTAATTTACACAATTCTATCCAAGCAATACAAATGTTTAATGATATTTTGAGAATGCCATGTTCTAAATATCTTTTCTAGATGTTTGTGAATCTGTGAAATGGTTTCAAACTCTTCTTGTCTGGCACAACTAAGAACAGTGATATACAAAAGAGTTTTGTTACAATTAATAATTTAAATAAAAATGTACTTTACTTGGGTATCGAATCTCAATCAAGCAGATCATTACGAAGACAGTATGTATTATTTTGGAAGAATTTATTACCAGTCAATATGTGTATACAGTATCCCTGTATTCATTGTTTCATTTCTTGATTATCAATATTGTTATCAATGGGGATAAATATAGATGTAGTATATTTATATATTGTGTGTGTATACAGTATATAAAGTATGTCCAAGGGAGCCTTTGTCCACGGCAGACACACACAGCACTTCCTGCCATTGGGTACACGCTGTTCTGTGCTCTTCAGTGAAGGACACAGCCCGGCGAGAGAGCACTGTAAGGTACTGAATCACATCATAAGGATCTGTTGCTGTAAAATGTTAAATGTAACAGTATTTCAGGAATCGTGGCTCAACCCAAATGAGACTTTGATGGATGGAGTGTAATGTATTTAGATTTGTACTTGCTTGGCTGAGAGACTGATGGCCTGGCTGTGTGGATGAGGCGTCTGAACACCGTCACCCCCCACCACAGTGTGGGACAGGCAGGGAGTGTGCTTATGGTGAGATGCGAAAGCAATGAATGCCGACATTTTGTTTATAACTCCACTTCTTTATAATTAATACATCCCTGTCTTCAATGTGTAGCCATGCATCAGCAGATAAAAAAAAAAATTGTCAGTATAATGTGGAGGTGAGTCCATTTTGCAAGGAAAAGTTTTTCTGCCTGTTTTAGAGGATGCCTACAGTAAAGGTCTCTTCAGTTAAGTCTATATACAACGATCAGCCATAACATTATGAGCGCTGACGGGTGAAGTGAATAACACTGATAGTGTTGCGTATGGGGCTGCGTAGCCGCAGACCAGCCAAGGTGCCCATGCTGACCCCTGTCCACTGCCGAAAGCGCCTACAATGGGCACGTGAGCATCAGAACTGGACCACGGAGCAATGGGAGAAGGTGGCCTGGTCTGATGAATCACGAGTTCAGGGTGTTGACTTGGCCTCCAAATTCCCCAGATCTCAATCCAATCGAGCATCTGTGGGATGTGCTGGACAAACAAGTCCGATCCATGGAGGCCCCACCTCTCAACTTACAGGACTTAAAGGATCTGCTGCTAACGTCTTGGTGCCAGTTACCACAGCACACCTTCAGAGGTCTAGTGGAGTCCATGCCTCCACAGGTCAGGGCTGTTTTGGTGGCAAAAGGGGGACCTACACAAATTAGGCAGGTGGTCATAATGTTATGGCTGATCGGTGTATGCTGTAGGCTAGGTGGCCACCTGTTTCTACCAAATCTGGCTTCCATTAAGTAATTCCACTACCAATTTGTTGAGTATTTTGTATGCTATCCAGAAGAGTATAGCATCAACAGAGTCTCAGGTGAGGTCCAATTTCCTGCCTCCCAAAGGAGATGTCATAGACTTTACGGGGGTGTTGGGGTTTAATGTATACACTGCTGGCACAATACATTTCAAGCTGAGCTAAACAGTTGAAATCTACACTCATCAAACCAAGGAGGATAAAGCCCCCGTACAGAATGCAAAGTGCATGATGTTTTGTAAAAGCTGGTCTCTTTGCTCTTCTGTTTTCCCAGCAAGAGCTTCATGCGCCTCTTCAGATTCACTTCCGTTGGGCTTTTATGATTGTTCTCCTTTGAACATTTTATATATATATATATATATATATATATATATATATATATATATATATATAATTTTCCCTGTTTGGGGTGTCTTAGCGGTATCATCAATCTATCGTTGGCAGCTGTACTCCTACCTATGTGGAAACCTCCGCTGCTGAGAATGCCAGTTATCAATCATTAAGCACCGATACTGAAACAATAATGTAGGCAGTCGTGTTTAAAAATGTGAGAGCTGCTGTGATTTAATCAGTTGCCTTCCACAACTTTTAAAAAGTCCCCATTGTTTCTTACTCAGTGGCCCGAATTTCAGAGCTGATGATGCAAGAGCAGCACGTTAATCAGGTTAATAGCATTGTGTCCATTTAAAACATTATGTGTGCCATTGACTTTTAAAGTCACTGATCTTTTAAAGTTTTATCACACACTCACTGCACAGATGTAAGAAATCTCTTGGCACTATTATTAGCTGTGTTAGACAGGGAATGTGGATGGGCTACAGCATGAAAAGCAGATGGACCAAGGGCTATTACAGGTACATTATACACAACACAGATTATACAGATTTTCTAAAGGTGAATTTTTCTAATTAATTCAAGGTCCTCCTTCGGGAGAGAAGAAAACCCCATTCGCCCTGGATTGATAGTGAATTAAAGCATAATACAGATTTTGTTTTCTGCCCTACCTTCCTAAAACATATGTATATATGGCATATGTGCAAGGCCATATGTATATTTATGTATTTACCACATTGTTGAATGGCTCTTCATAACGAGAGCGGTCACATTCATACAGAAAACAGCACATATTATGAATAATCTCCAATTCAAATTACAAGCAGATTTATGACCAGTTACGACACAGTTAAACATATTTACACAGACAAAGTGTTGTATTGTATAATAACAGGTATTAGTTTGGATCTGTTCTGTAAAAAACTAAACAGAAACATACACCAACACACTGATAATTAAAATCTGTTGTTCTGCAGGTCTTGCAATGTTATAGAGCCCTGGCAACACTGCACACACAGCTGCTCGGGAAATTGGGATTTGAGAAACATGCAGTAAATCATATTACCATCTAACGAGAACTACTTGGCATTGTAAATGCCTTAGAGTGTTCAGTCACATTTGCTCTGGATGCTACATTCACATATAAAAATTAAAAATACACTTATCAGCTGGCAGATTATGTATTTGACTGTGTGTGTTTGCATGTGCGTGTGTGTGCGTGTGTCTGTGTGGCTGTGTGTGTGCGAGTGTGTGTCGTTTTCCTTAAGAAAAAATCTTATTTTACACAGGAAAAAATGGCAATGCTTTGTGCAAATTATTAAACAAATTAAGTTGAAATTCATTGATGAGAATAGTCCATACATTTCCCTTGGAAAGAATGGCTGGCACAAACTCTAAAGCTTATTAGTTGACCACATTGCATGTTTGAATATATTCACTTCAGGTACAATGTTCTCTGCTCACTGGTAAATCATAGCTTGATTAAGATCTGTAATACAACAGTTTCGTACAAATTGGACAAAGGTTTTATACGCATCTCAGACGTTCTTTATTATAATTGTGTTGTGGTTTCTTTCCCTTTGATGCAATTGTGTACATACTACTCAGATTGTACAAACCTCTTCCTTACACAATAAGTCTACATGTATAACACCAGGGGTACCTCTCTTGGTTTTTTTTTGGAATATGTTTTAAAGCGCATCCTGACCTCTAATAAAAACTCAATCTAGCTATAGTCCTGCCATTACAGTATTTGTGAAGTGGGACATTGTCATGTGAGCTGTACAGTTTGGTTCATCCATGCATTTATCGAGTCAAATATGCATCATTATTCAATACCACCGTACATAACAGCGGAACCTAACACTGTTGTATAATCAAGGCAGGCATCTGGAAGCCCAGACGTCCTGCCCAGCACAGCTCAGTTTATTCAGCATCAGCGGACCTTGATAAAGTGGGTGGAGTTGTTTCAGTGCTAATGAAGGAAATCCAAGATTGTCAATCAGGGTTGTCAATCGATGAGGCTGGGATTTAGAAATGGGCTATGGATCTAGAGGGTGGGGGAGTATTTCCTTTGTTTCAGATTAAATCAGGGGCACTTTATTCTGGCTCTAATACCACTGATATGCTCCACATGAGGCGGTAGGAGAGAAGCCTACGTTGTTATCCACTCTGATGTGCTGAAAAATGGGCACTTAGAACAGCTATGGTAGGCAGAGATAATCTGAAGAGATGTAATTTTACTGCATGGCGATTAGTCATAAAAAGGGCCTGGTGTAAATGCCTAAATGCACACTTAGAGTATTCACTTCAGCTCTGAATCAACGTGGGGCACAGCCCTGACCAAAAGCCATTGTCCATCACAATCAATTAATCAATTAAAGCATGCACCAAAAAGACAGTGGGAATTACCAAGCACTGCAGTATAGTAAACTGTTACATTGATCAAAATATTGTATTAATATTTGTATTATTCACATTTGCATTTATTTAGATTATTCAGACTTAAAATTTTAAAACCATTTTGAAAATAAATACACAAATAAATTAATGTAAGTACAATATATGCCTAAAATGTCTCTCAGAAGGATTGTTTTCTTTAAAAAGGATGGATATATGTAAGGATAGGATGGTGGATCAGTAAACCTTCTCCAGCTGTTGCCATTTCATCCAAAATGTGCATATATTTCATACCTTACTTTTTCTTTTATTTTTTAATAGATGTTCATACTGCCATAAGTTGCCTGCTGTGGAGATAAACCTTGGAGAATGTTGAGTAGGAGGGGATGTCAGTGGAAAGCAATGGGCTATCTATGATAAAAGCTTTCTTAATTAAAACCATTTAAAACCCTGTGCAGCTGCAAGGGTCTGTGTCTGCACTACCCATTACATTATCTCGATTGGTCTTGAAATGTCTGTGTAGAAATACAGATTAAAGAGGCCTTGGGTCTGAGTTTTAGTTGGCAGGTGAGCCTAGGTCCTTGGGATTAAACACAAAATTCAAAATATATATAGTATATCAGTATATTGTCTTTGTCTGGGTTTCTCAAATATCTGTTGAAAAATGTATTTCAGCTCAGTACTTCCAGTGTGTTTATGCCATTATGGATCATTTGAGTTCTTACTCGATGATTTGGGAGACAATTTTTACAGTATAACAAAGGTAAAAAATATATATTTATATACAGTTTATACAATTTTATACAAAAAATCCATTGCATTGTTTAAATTGCTGGTAAAGGTAAGTTGCTGAATAGACGCGGGTCTTGGGAACTTCTGCCGCCAAGAAGCAACGGTACCATTTCAAAGTTCGTTTCCGTTTCCATTTGCATCCAACACAATGGGGTCACAACCCAGTTCACATTAATGCTTTGTGTATTTGAAAAGTCTGATCCTATTCCATCTCCGCAGTGGTTTTAATTTGGTCTAGAAGTTCAGAGAAAGTAGGTCTCCCCTCTGGTTTCTGAAAAGGGAAATACAATGTTGGATTTATTATTGAAATTCATGCTTTAAAAAATCTAACAATGTAATCTCACTATAACAATTACTGTTTCTGACCCGCTTCATTATATAACTGTTGAAAACACCTGTAATGTTGACTCTGGGATGGTATAATAATTTCAATATTTGGACAGAACTTTCCAGATAAAAATGCTAAATGTGTATGAAATACAGATCTGCTCACCTCATGCCAGCAGCTGTACATGAGTTTATAGACTTGAAGGGAGGCCTTGTGCGGTCGATACAGCCTCTGCCCCAGAGTGATCTCCTCCACAACAGTTGGGTTCGACTTGTTTTCAAATGGCATCCTTCCCTCCGTGAAGATTTCCCACATCAGGACTCCTGGAGAATCAAATGTATTCATGCATTTATTATCAAACGCACAGGAACACTGAAAAAGTGACCGTGAAGAGTGATTTGTTTGAACTGTTCAAATTTGTACAGGGTTTAGTTTTTTCCTTACAAAATAAAATCCAAAACAGAGGTCAAGGCTACATTGGATGGACAGAGTATTGTGCACTCCTGTGCTGGCAGTGACACGGTGCTACACAACCAGGTTGCTTCAACAAAACAAATGTACAGCAACACTTTTCCATACACTGTAGTACCGCAAAAACCATTACTATGACTACCAATAATAAATGTCGTGTTGAGCATTTAGTGATAAAAGAGCACTGATGGCAACAGAATGTACCGAACAATAAAATTGCAATGATACATATTAATTACGTGCTGTGGTTCCCCTGAGCTGAGTAATGAGAGATTGCTAAACAAGCAGATTATATTTAATTGCAGAAAAGCCCTGCAGGTTCTCTATTCTTGTTCGACAGGATCACTGAGTAGCTGCACAGCCTGTCTCTTGTCCTGCAATTTAATCTTTAGGGAGGTGCAGAAGGAGGGGGGCCGGTATCTGATTTTAAAAACAAAATCCATTTAGTGAGAATTGCTGCTGGATTCTCATCAGTACATGTGAGGAGTTGAACATGCTCTGGATTAGTCCAGAAGCACACACACTGAGGAGGAATACTCCATGCTTGTGTCATTTAGTCATTTAACGAGTCCCAAGTCATACCTAAAAGTCATACCTAATAACCAAAGGTAAAAGAGCTTCTGCAAGATATTTCAAGTTGGAAAGTAATTTCCATCCCCCCATATGGGCCCATGGGTTATATTTGTAAGTGTTCAAAAGTGTTTGTCTTTTCAAACACTTTATCTTGGGTGCGGTGCTCCAGACTTCCTCACCTGCCATTTATCTAGTCGAAATCAATCCGTAACCTCAATCAGTGGTGTATTAATTTACCTTTTTCTTCTGGAGATATAAATAGCTGGGAGGTTCAGTTCTAGGCCCTTCATCCGGCTGTATAGTGGGTTGTTAAAAAGCCTTTCCTTACAAATAAACTGTCTGGCTATGTAATACCATATCGCCTGGGCTGCTGCCTTAATCCAAGGCAATGTACAACAGCTGCAATAAATTAAATGCATCACGAAAAGAAGAAAACATGCAACAGGTCAGGATACACACTCACCAAATGACCACACGTCTGATTTACTGCTGTACTTGTTGTAATGAAACACCTCGGGCGGAGACCATTTGATAGGGAACTTGGACCCTGTTGAGCTGATGTACTGGTTGTCAAGTACATACCTAGAAATAAAATGTTGAATTAGGAGTTATATATCTTTCAGTTCTACAGGGTTGTTTTTTGTTAGTTTGTTTCTCAATAATCTGCTTAGGGACAAGATAAGTCTTTGGTGTTCACTCATTCGTTCATTAATGATTTTATGATTTTAATCTGTCAAAGTGTCTATTGAATTAAATGCACTGAAATAAACGGATCGGTTGGCTCCAAATTCTTCTCCATCAGATTAACAAAACTGCGTCACTGCGCATGCAGGAGAATCACATTTCTCTGCGTGTCTTTAACATATCTGATCAATCACTTTGATATATTGCAATTCAATACATGCAATGCTTTTAATAATGTAATCTGGTTCATGGCAGTTATAGTTTCATAGTGTGAAGGACCAGCTTCCCTGTACTGCCCAAACCTCTGGCTGTCTGTTTAACCAACGACTCCCTTGTCTGTTCTAAAGCCAGAAGTGCACACACCCAAATGCCGTGGTGTGTATTTACTGTACAATTTTGAAACAAAACGAACAAACAAAAACTATACACAGAATAACTAGACTCACCAGGGACAGCTAGTTCTGTTTACCCTGGCGTGGGGGGAGGGAGACCCTTGGTTTTCTTTACACAGCCACACCATGCTTTTTATCCTCTCTTGCATTCCCCTTTGTTCTCCCTTCTCCTTTTCTCTTTGTCCTCCCCCCTCTTCCCCATGTGCTTTTACTTCTCACCAAGTAAATTTAATTTTCCCACTACGCCCATCCCACACCAACCAATTACACCCTGAGGAGACTCTACCAACATCAGGCTCCAATATAGAGTTGCACCTTCCTCAACTCCCAAGTTCACCTCCGGGAATGTACATTATCACAATAGCTACACAATGTCTGGATTTTATAGGAATGCTTTACACTGCATTTTGTATTGAAACTTACAACTCTCAATATATGAGGAAATATATTTGAATTAATACATTTGAATCTGAATGTATACCTCTTTGAGTATATGTATATTATTTATAATATATAAATAACTATATTATATATAATATACCTATACACATAGGAGTATACATTCAGATTCAAATGTATTAATTAAAAAAACTATTTTTTAATATATTGAAAATATTAGGTGGGTACATTTTAATAAGTACATGAAGTAATGTAGGGTGTGAGTGTGCATAGGAGTGTGTGTGTACAGCTGCTGTTACTGTCAATACTCTGGTCATATCTTATCTGCTGGCTACGTGTTTATTTCATGATCATGATCAGTAAGAAAACCACCTACCTTGTCATTCCAAAGTCACATACTTTCACCACATGCTTGTCATTGACTAGGCAGTTTCTTGCCGCCTATTTCGGAGAAGGGAAACAATAGTTTGTTAAACATTACATCACGTATCTGCAATTTGAGACGATTGTGAATTCATAAGAAACCAAAACCTCCAGCAAAGTTTCCGAGTCCAAGGCGACCAACAGTAGAGCGTTTTGGCCAAACTATTTACTTACTTCACATGACAACATAGTTTTTGTGCCTTTTTACTTCTATAAATACACACTTGTATAAACAAAGCACCTCATATTGGGACTTATAGTACTATTTAAATATTAACCAATCTGTTACCTGTTATGCTTTCAAAGCTGAATTCCTCTAAAGCTTCTCAGAGAAACATGCTCGAACACAAGAAAGCTGGATTAAGCTCTTCATCAGAACCTGGGCCTACCATTCCTCGTCAGAGTAACCCACCACGCTGTGTAACACCTACCAGGTCTCTGTGAATGAAGTTATTGCTCTCCAGGTACTGCATGCCCTCGCACACGTCCTGGCACATAGCCAACAAGCAGTCCTCTGTGAAGGTGCCGTTTCTCTGCCGCAGGTAGTTGAGCAGGCAACCATTTTCCATAAACTCCGTCACAATGCAGATCGGCCTCTGCTTCAGACAAACGCCGTACAGCTGCACCAGCTTGGGGTGAGACATCTTCCTGCACGAGGAAAGCACATCCTCCTTATAAACCCCCCCAGATGTCTGTCACCACCTGTATCTTTACACCAGAAGCGAAGTACTGATACATACTGATATACTAAGGAAGTCAAGGAAGATAGAAATCAAGGTCTAACCATGCACGAAGATACAGGGTGTCAAGAGGATGTGTGAAATTAGTGAGTTTGAATGTACTGTGTATGGAATAAAGGGTGCCACTTCACCACAGCCATATCATTTTACTCCTATAATATATTTCCATATCTAACATCAACAGCACTCCTAAAACAGATGATGAATGATCTGTACATGAGGACCTACCTATCATACCCTAACACTGTAAATATGAGCTATCACATAATAAATATTTTGCGACTATTATTTATTTATTTATTGTATTCACATTTTTTACGGTGGGTGGGGCAGGGGGCAACTCTGTTTGCCTCAAGCTTCCCATTAACCTGTGACCTGAATGATTACATGTAGTGTATGCTGAAAAACTCAGTCTGAGAGGAAAAAATGAGAATAATGAGCGTTAGTCGTACAACAGGAAGTGGTCACTGGCAGCTACAGCACAGCAGTGACCTCAACACGGAAGCCATGCTTTGGAGGTCATTTGTAAATCATACATTTTCCTACCACAACTCCCTATAGAGAGTCACATTAATTGCACACTAAGCATACAGATACAATTCATACAGTGACTCCTGTTGAAAAGCTGCATTGAATCGATGTGCATTATTACTAGAAATACAGCATTATTCTACCAGGAATGTATTTTTCAGTACTGCACTACGGTGTAGATTTGTTTCTTATCTCTCTTTTGTATTTGGTATTGATTGCATAGAGATTTCTAATTGTCATGAAAAGTGCTGTATTTGTTATCCTCTCTCTTCCCTCCTCTCGATGACATCATAAGGGAAACAGAAATGTATATGATTCTCCTTTTACAATAACTACCAAATGTGCAGCCGTAAACTAGTGGCACTACAGACTCCTCCCACTTAAATCTCCCAGCCCACTCCTAATTCACAATTTGACCGGTTGCTGAATCTCCATTCAAGATCAATTTCCATTTTTAAGCAAGCATATATAAATTCCTTATATTGTAATAATGACTTTTCTTCTGTGAAGGACACAAAAAAAAATTGTTACATATTTTACATGTATAACTTACGTCATGACTTTGGCTTCTTCAATAAAATCTTCTTCAGACATGGATCCCTCGTTGATGGTCTTGATGGCCACTTTACAAAGCGCCCGCCACTTTCCCAAGCGCACCACTCCAAACTGGCCGCTGCCAACTTCCTTCATAAAGGACAGCTCGGACGGGTTTATCTCCCATTTTTCTTGAAAATTAAAACGCAAACGTGGCATTACAATTACGTTTTCACTGTAATGTTTTTTTTGGGGAATAAAGTAAGGCATAAGGCAATGCCAACCAAAGATTTTTGTTTGCTTGTTTGTTTGTTTTACTCAAATGAGTGCAAATTGTACACTGAAACAGAAACTCAGAAAGTCGCTTGTGAGTGTATTTACCATAGCTAAATCCTGCAGTCGCTGGAACACATTTCCCCATTGGCCCAACTGGATATCGTAGTCTTGTGATGAGGCCTGCAGTAACAACAAAGTATTGATTTTATTCTATTATGAGTAACCTGACAGTAACTGGCTTCTACTGCAGATTAAGTTATTATGTTATTAACACAGCATCATTTCTCCTCATTTATAAACCTCTCCCTATTGATAAGTGTGTTAATAGCTTGGTAATAATAAATGTATAACCATGTGTTTGTATGCCTTTATCTGTTTTAGGAAAAGGTGCTTACAACATCCACTCCAGACTGTTAACATTGCTTGCTCTCATCAAACTTAAATATAAACTATTTTATTGAATCTCCTAAACTGTTTATGCACAGCTGAGGTTGGGAGTCACAAGCTCAAAGCCTGACTCATTGGAACTGGGTTATAATCGTCACTTGATTTACTTTCAACAGAAACATTTATACAAATCAAATGTCAGATCAATTATAATAAATATTTAATTTACTTAAGCTTATCTGTTGCTCGAAGGGAAATGTTGAAACTCAAACTCCAGTGGTTAATGTGTCTGAGAAACTGAGAGAGTCTTTACCTGCAGCGTTGTGTTGATGATAATTAATTACTTCTGGGATTGAACTGAAAACGTGCTTTTCTGCCAAAAATAACTGTCCGTAGCAATTCTTCTTTATCTGATAGTGCCGGATGTCCCCCTCACCTGAGCTGGAAAAAAAATCAATTTCCCATTAGGTGAATAACAAAACTATAAATATCAATCTATCTATTCTTATACTATTATAATCTAACTATAAATCTTGAACATATATTAAAAATAAATAAGAATACATTTTGGAAGGAATGTTTATGTGGAGTGTTCACATGATGTTTGTTCATACAGGATGTTTATTTAATTTCACTGTCCCACAGTAAACTTCTATCACTTTATCACTTATAAATTGCAATACTCAGCCTTATAATGCATGTGCACACTTATTTATATTGAGCTAGAGAGGTTAGCTCTGTGTGCTACATGTTAGCACCACAACTTCGATTGTAGACTCTTACCTCAGTGCATTAGTGTAAACTGACACAGTGTAGCAGCCCTGCTGGCTCGAGTCTCTCACAACAAATGCACCCTGCTTTCCCTGGAGAAAAGAGGAATTATATTTCACTTATATATGCATGTAATTCCATCTCTGGAAGTTATATATAAAGGTCATATTTCATCTGTCTTTGCATCTATGTATTCACAAAAACATCAATAAAAGCAGACGTGTGTGCTATTGTATAAGTATAAACAGACTTTGATTCAATCTTTTAAAATAAGAATTTTCACCCTGTATGGTCACTTACATATATTTAAATTGACTTCTTTAGTACACCATGTGAATTTACAAGCTGAAGCTGGAGTGTTTTGTTGTCCACACAGTGGTACACAAGCCTACATTTCCTTTCTCACAACCTTCTAACACCTCTTTTTAAAATGTGTATAAACTGCATGTACATAGAGCCAGCTGCCACAAACCACTGGATGAACCACAGAAGAATCTAGAACAGGTTGCATTTCACAAACGAGCTGTTTTCGTTTCTTATCAGTCCTAGGTACTTCAAACATCAGCTCAGGGAAAATGTTTTTCTTCTCTTTTGAACTGCGATATGCATTTCTAATATCTATATTGGGTGCTGTAAAATAACTCGGCATACATTAGTTGCAGTTCAATGTTCTTTTCCTACCTCTTGGCGAAGAAGTTGCTCTGCTTTCGGTCTTGTCAGGTTCTTGCAGTACCACCTGGCAGAGGCAGTGAAAGCCATCATTAGTTAGTACGTCAGTGCTGTCGCTGCGTACGCTGCGATGTGAAATGTGAATGCCATGAGATTAATGAGAGCTACTCACTGGTGTGCCTCCATGTTATCCTTCTCTGTAACATAATTACTGGGAATGAACCCTTGGTTTCTAGAAAATGTTAAAAGCATGAGAAGAAAAAAACATTTGTTTTGTAAATCATGATTCTTGTAACATTTGAGCATATGTTCACTAAACTATAGTTCAATCTTATGCTACATTTACATTTTTATGGGAAGACTAAAGTCTACACTTAATCTTTACTATTTTTATAAACCAGTTTATTGCCTAGTTTCATAATCCAATCAACCAACGAATAACAAGAAAGATCATGTTCATCTTGTCTAATTAAGAGAGTAATTGGTTCCAAAACACAATTAACAAAGCTTTCTAAGATCAGGGATGGAGACCACTGGCTCTGTATGTATCTGACAGAGGTAAGAACACCTGTGCCTTGTTTTACTCACCCCTGTTCATCCCTAGCTAACCACCAGTGCTGGTCCTGTTTATGAAGTATGGTATATTCTTGGCCGTGCTTTAGTGTTAAATCAGAATCCTCTTTGGCTAAGAAGTCGTACATCGCAATGACACAGAAGCTGTTTGCCTCGTTGTCTTCTGGTGGTGGGGGTGGCGGCTTCCTTCTGGATCTGTTGGACTTCCAGAGAGTTGTGGCGACACGTTAGATAGATGTTCACAATTGACAATTGTTTTTACAAATCCTGAGGATATTCACAAAGCATTGATGGTGTCGATAGCCTGATAGAAGTCACCCTCCTTAAGTAATACACTGCATATTTTTAACTGTAAGTAAATTGTTCTGCCATATAAACCCTTTCTTTAAGCCTGATTTTTACATGTTAATTTGAAATGTCTATAATGCCATTTGTGCACCCTGAATTAGAGTATTTAGTGTTTTTATTCCTGGTTATTCTGCTCCCTGTGAATTTCACTGGATGACAAGAGTTCATAACCAGCCATTATAATAGTTTAAAAAGTGCCATTTTGTTAAAAGCTAAATATCTACCATATCTACAAATTAAGATATCTTCTACAAAACTAAGAGCATGCATATGGCTCTGGGGGTTTCTTTACATGCTGACTAAAGCTGGGCTATATGGTTAAAAAAAAAATACATACAGTCATAGATTGAAGCTGTGGTTTGCTGTGTTTCGGTATACGAGTACGGCAATACGAGTACTAACATCTGTTTCATGTTTCAATTCCCTGTGTGTTTTTTAACTGACATAAAATAGTTATTTTATTTTAGATTTTTGTTTAGAGTGTAGATATAACTAATTTATTACAGATCCATATCGAAGCTCTAACCAAAAAGGAAGAATGGCTAACCTGTGGGGAAATGACTTTAGGCTCAGCATGTCAAGATGTTTGGCTAGTCAGCTGGTGCTCCATAAATATGTTTTTTTATAATGTATTATTTTAATGCTCAAACAAGATTCCCTGGACATATTTATCTAACGTAATACAGTATAACATCAGTGCTGTCTGCCATCAAATTTAATCTAAGGTGCAACCAAGGCAGTGAAAGTTTCTCAGAGTTCACTTTGTATTGCGCTTACAGACAGCTTTGCTCACAACAGCTTTCTGTACTTGAAACTGACATGAAACACTTGAAAATGTTCGAGAGGAAATTAAAGCACGGCAAAGTTTTCAAAGTGAAAGGAGTGGGCATGTCTTTTATAGAGTGTCAGTGTAATATGGCTGTGTAATTGAGGTAGGCTTTCAGCTTTTTGTTTTAAGGGTGTTCAGAAGCATGTCCAAAACATTATGGGCAGGTGTGTTCTTCAAAATATTAATAAATAAATACATATTAAAAATCCACAGCTTTAGCATACTTACATGATATGTTTCTTGAAAGCGTTGAGTGCGAATCAACCCATTGTCATTCTCCAGGCTCACCTGAGTTGTAATTTCTCTGTGCAATAGAGACATCTTTACGTTAGATGACTGAACACTTTGAAATGTCCGAATAATTACTGCCGCCATACCAAAATGCTCCTCTTACCGTTTTTGTACTGAACAACAGCAACAGAAGACCGACTGAATTATGTGGTCTGTAAGAAAAATGACATGTTTTTACTGGGAACAGCTCACATGTTTACGTGTTTAGCAATTAAAGTGTCAGAATACATATATAGGTGTGTATGTGTGTGAGAGAGAATTGATTTGGCAACATTGCAACTGATAGACATGCCAAAAAAGTACTTTAAATTTAATTACACTGAAATGGATTCTATTATGTATTATTTTGTGTGTTAACATATTTTGCAGAAAATAATATATTTCTGTGTTATCCCAGAGTCCAAGAGAGAGAGAGAAAGAGAAAGAGAGAGAGAGAGTGAGAGCGAGTTGCTGTACATTTTTTTCTACTTCCTACCAAGACAGTTGACTTTTGTTTTCAATGGAAAAAAAGGTGATCAAAATCAAATCACTCCTACACAAACCTGTGATCTGCCCGGATATCCTTCTGTATCTGCTGGATACACCTCTGCAGTCAGTGAAATGTATTTTTATAACAAAGGGGGAGGCCCACAAATTTCCAAAACATCACTGTCTCTTGTGACTTCAGAATGCACATGGTATGCATTTGATATTCTAGAACATGTCTAAGACTCTTACGTCTGGTCTGAAAAGCAGAAAGGTCAACTCAGGGATGTAAAACACACTGCCAGTGTCTACAATGTCTGGTCTACATGTTTCTTAGGCATTGCCCTCTGGCCCGTATCAGACAGGCATGTTTTAGTTTTTGGTAGGTGTATTTTAACAGTGAGAGACAGAATAACAGCAAAAAAATCCAGAAAAACGCATTTCAAAAAAGTTTTAAATTGATTTGCATGTTAATGAGTGAAATAAGTATTTGACCCCTTCGACTTAGTACTTGGTGGCAAAACCCTCGTTGGCAATCACAGAGGTCAGACGTTACTTGTAGTTGGCCACCAGGTTTGCACACATCTCAGGAGGGATTTTGTCCCACTCCTCTTTGCAGATCCTCTCCAAGTCATTAAGGTTTCGAGGCTGACGTTTGGCAACTCGAACCTTCAGCTCCCTCCACAGATTTTCTATGGGATTAAGGTCTGGAGACTGGCTAGGCCACTCCAGGACCTTAATGTGCTTCTTCTTGAGCCACTCCTTTGTTGCCTTGGCTGTGTGTTTTGGGACATTGTCATGCTGGAATACCCATCCACGACCCATTTTCAATGCCCTGGCTGAGGGAAGGAGGTTCTCAGCCAAGATTTGACGGTACATGGCCCCGTCCATCGTCCCTTTGATGCGGCGCAGTTGTCCTGTCCCCTTAGCAGAAAAACACCCCCAAAGCATAATGTTTCCACCTCCATGTTTGACGGTGGGGATGGTGTTCTTGGGGTCATTCCTCCTCCTCCAAACACGGCGAGTTGAGTTGATGCCAAAGAGCTCGATTTTGGTCTCATCTGACTACAACACTTTCACCCAGTTCTCCTCTGAATCATTCAGATGTTCATTGGCAAACTTCAGACGGGCCTGTACATGTGCTTTCTTGAGCAGGGGGACCTTGCGGGCGCTGCAGGATTTCAGTCCTTCACGGCGTAGTGCGTTACCAATTGTTTTCTTGGTGACTATGGTCCCAGCTGCCTTGAGATCATTAACAAGATCCTCCCGTGTAGTTCTGAGGTGATTCCTCACCATTCTCATGATCATTGAAACTCCACGAGGTGAGATCTTGCATGGAGTCCCAGACCGAGGGAGACTGACAGTTATTTTGTGTTTCTTCCATTTGCGAATAATCGCACCAACTGTTGTCACCTTCTCACCAAGCTGCTTGGCGATGGTCTTGTAGCCCATTCCAGCCTTGTGTAGGTCTACAGTCTTGTCCCTGACATCTTTGGACAGCTCTTTGGTCTTGGCCATGGTGGAGAGTTTGGAATCTGATTGATTGATTGCTTCTGTGGACAGATGTCTTTTATACAGGTAACGAGCTGAGATTAGGAGCAGTCCCTTTAAGAGAGTGCTTCCCTTTAAGAGAGTGCTCCTAATCTCAGCTCGTTACCTGTATAAAAGACACCTGGGAGCCAGAAATCTTGCTGATTGATAGGGGATCAAATAGTTATTTCCCTCATTAACATGCAAATCAATTTATAACTTTTTTTAAATGCGTTTTTCTGGATTTTTGTTGTTGTTATTCTGTCTCTCACTGTTAAAATACACCTACCATTACAATTATAGACTGATCATTTCTTTGTCAGTGGGCAAACGAACAAAATCAGCAGGGGATCAAATACTTTTTTCCCTCACTGTAGATCCCAGATTACATCACTGGGTTGCTGGGTTTACAGGTCACAGCAGATGTCCTCAGCTCACCTAATCTAAAAGAAGAACTTGCATTCCCTTTCCAGAAACTCGTGCAGTGTGACACATCTTTGATGGATATCATTTAGTTTTCCCCATCTGCAGAGGTACTGTATATCTCAGAAGGGCAGGGGGGGGAGCGGTGTGCGCTGGAGTGTACATTTCCTGCGTTATTTTATCAGCATTGCTTTAGACATCTTTGTGCCGCATTGTGAGGGCCGCCACTCTACTGGGGGCCGTGTAATGGAATATTTCATGTCAGCACCCAACGGATGTGTTAGCAACATTTAAGATATTGAATGACTTGCAAATGAGAATACCAGCCTATATCTGTCCTGGATTTGATCACTTATTATTATTATATACTATTAAATGGTGAATAAAATACACCTGGTGAAACATACTACATACACATTCGCCACACAACCAGCAGATTTAAAGCCCTGTGAATGTACCAAAACCTCTCCTTATAACATGTCCGCGTGCGTAAAGCTTTGTATCGATGTGTTCTGCACTTGTTTTGGGATCGTAGTGAAACCTGCAGCTTTGCCAGCTGGGTCAGGTTAATAAAGTACATGCAGTAATAGTGCAAAATACATTCCTTAAGAAAAGGCCCCGTAGCAGTCCGCAATGATCTGTACATGTCCGTTTGCCCAGATATGTCTGGTTTGATGTGGATTTAATATAGAAAATAAACCAAGAGTCCAGCCCGAGTAATTACATCTACTTCCATTAAATGTGTATTAATTGGTTCTCACCACACCTGGGAAAATGGGTAAAATAGGTGAAATAATCATGTTATTCATGATGAGAACCATGCCCACATGGCAAAGGCTGTCCTCACATCACAGATCTGCCATGGACATTATTGCATATCCCAGCCAGAGACCAAACAATAAACAGTGAACAAAACATTTTATGCTCATTTTTACAATGGGGTCTTCGATGGTTTTTGGTGTGAATTCTGTTTCTGAGTGGCCGTCTTATTCGTCTCATTCAGATTTGTTTCCATCAACCACTATATAATATAATATATTACCCACATTATAATGGACTGACAACGTAACTGATCACCTTCAAACAGTGATGACCAACATGGGATATGAAAATTAATTAACAGTAACAAGTAATAGGATCTTCAATAATATAAGTACAATATACATTTCTAATACTAAAAAAGTAATCGCAGCTTGGGAGCATCAGACGTTGCATTTGGTGCCATATGCAGTGGCTGACGGTTTTAAACATTAAGGTACAGGATAAGAAACAAGAAAGGAACTTAAATAATAAGGACATCATATGCAAGATGCTGTGGTTGTATTAGCTGCATAGTGTTGCAGCTAAGGCTATAAAAGCTCGGGAATTTGAGATGCCAATCCCCCGTCTATTTCGTTTTTGTTCAGTGAGGGGCTTTCTGAGGTTTTGTGGCGGACTACACACATGCTGAACCTGAGCACAGAGAGCACTCATATAAATATAGATTGATCGATGGATATGAAACTTTTTAAATCCTATTTGTTGACTTCTGCTTCATCCACTTCTATCTCTTCTGGAAACCGTACCTCACTAATGTGGAATGACATACTGTATTATAGAGATTCCTGAACGTGTGCCCTTGTGGATTAAAATGTGATTGTATCATGCTGAGAGGGCAGAGTAGATAGATACTGCAAAGATACTTGTAGATCCCAAATTTTCCACTACATCATAAGAAGTTTCATAAATATCCAAGTATTAATAAATAATACAGACATCAATGCATTCCTAGAAACATATGTAGACAAACTAAGTTAGAAGCAAAGTGAGATTTTACTATATTCCATTGACTTGCTGTTGAACAAGTTGATGCATGCTCATACAAGAGTCCCACATGCATCTTAAACCTTCCCATTAACGCAAATTCAATTGAGCAACCTGAAATGTAAATTATTGTTTTACACTGCCTGTGTTGTTATCAGTTCAATGTGTTAATGAAGTGTGGTGGTCAATGTTGCGTTAATGTTGCCCTGTGTTTCTAAAAAGTGGTTCATCTGAACAAAAAGGATGGGTATGACATGACAGTATGACTGCCCTGAAATATTAAAAAGGAAATATGACAGACAATGTTTGGTTTGGCACTCACCTGCCATCGCTGTCACATGCCTTTCCTTGCCTTCCAAACAACGTATAGTATGGATCATATTAGTACCTCGCTGTGGTACCAGTCTTTCTGACACATTGTTCTAACACTGAACGCTGCACTCATCAGTCACTTGATACGGAAAACAACCCCCCAGAGAGCAGAGAAGAGGAACAACAAAGGTTTTCGTGGTTTTTATGGACATCGGCGAAACAAATATTTGTGGGACAAATCAGTATTAAGATGGTAAAGTGTGCCAGCTGTTCATCCATCAATCTAAATCTTTGTAAGTAACTTAATGCTGGGTTAAAATGCTGGGTGACATTTTAGATGAGGCATTACAAAATACATTTATTAAATCTTCATAAGATAGGATGTATCAACCCAGTACTAACAACCTGCTGGTAACTGTCCCCTTCTTAAGATGAACTGCACCCTATTTACAAAAGACAGGCATGTCTTGCATAGAAACACACAGAACATGTCACTCAATATTTCTGATGTGTCCTTATTTTGTCACCTTTGTGCAGTGCTTTGTGTTTGGATACAAGTTTGGTGTTCACATGCATCTGTCACAGGGAAGACAGGGTTTAAATACACCAATGTGCAGCACAAAACATCAAGACATGAGCACCTTTATCATGAGAAAGCAAACAGAGCCAATCCAGCACTAATACTCTATATTTGATGCTTGGTATTTGATACCATATTTTAAAGATAAAGGAGCCAATCTCTCGCCGTGTCTCCTACACCAGACAGATATTGTTTGAAGCTTAGCACGTCTCCCATTCATGGATTCAAATAAAACCACTTACTGGAAAGGATCATTGTTGTTCTAGTCCGAACGCAGTCTCTGGCATGTGTCCATGAGTTAGATTGTGTTTCAAAATCACAGGGTTCCTTAGTAACATGAGCACAGTGTCTTGGGCCACCTCAGTAGTAATGTTTGTTACTAAACTTGTAGAAAGGAAGAGGTGACGCGTTTGTAACCACGAGCCCTCGCATTGACGAATACGCACCTTGAGCAGAGAAGCTAAGGAGGAAGTGAAACAGACACACACAGCCGCATGGCGTTGAGCTGCGAGAGCACAGGCCAACTGTAAGCAAAGCCATCACAAGCCGTGTACTCTTAATGGTGGCTCCTGCTGTGTCTGTGTACATATTCAGACACTTCAGCGTTTGTGTGTTCATTGAGACATTATCTTCTTGATTGTCTAGTTTAATGAAGAAATAGCTTTGGTAGTTATTCTAGAAAATATGAAATACAAAAGCAAAGATGTGTAGAGTAACAGGAAAGAGGTTTAATGTAAAACCTTCCTTTAAACGCAATACATTTAGTGTGGTATCTGTATGATTGTAGAAAGCTGTATGCAAAATAGGACAAATAAACCCACTCCCTTTTTCTGAGAAAGCAGTACGATTTTAGCATGTTTTACCATTAAAACACCTTAGCGCACATTTGTTAATTTAAATGTATTAAAGAAACCTAATGACATCACCTTGGATGTTACAAAAAATATCCAAGAAATTCTTACTTAATCAGCAAAGACAGCTTTAAATAAATATATAAAATTCAATTATATTAAGATATATATATATATATATATATTTTATTATTATTATTTTAATTCACAGCTTTATATAAAAAATATATATAATAGGAAATCTTCGAACAGGAAACCTTAAACAACTTTTTACCTAAACTATGTTGAAGTCAGTCAAGCTTCAAAGACTTTGTTATCATAGAGGAAAGCGCAAAGGAAATATGATATTAATAAAGCCTTCTCAAGTACAAGATATGTTGGAAAAATTATTAAATAAACAAACAAAAAGATAACTGAATTATAGATTTCAATTAACAAAAAAAAAGATAATGAGATTAAACTAAATGGAAACAAATTAACAATGAAGACAAATAATGTTAAAAGACTTCAAAACTCTTTGCAGCTGAATCTACAGAGAGAAAGAAAGCATTAATCACACAATTAAAAATGAGCAAAAAACAATCAGCTCAATAACTGCTACACCCTTCCACAGGATTAAACAAACATTGTTTTGTGTGTGAAAAGTACTGGTCTGTTCACAAACTTTTCTAATTCAATGAGGTAAATAAACTCTGTCCATCTCCTCAGCACTGTTTGTTCAGAAGGACTTGCAACATGGATACAAAAACAAACAAAGAATGAACAGCAACGACTATATCGAATTGTTTGAAATGCTATTTATTTAAATTACCCCACCCCCTCTAAATAACAACAAGCTAGTGTTACAACAATTTAAAAATGCATTACAAGTATAAATGCAATAAATAAATTCAACATGGTACGTTTGAAATGAACAAGACACTTTGAAGACATTTCTGAATCAACTGTGTATGTTTTAGAATATGGAGATTACCATTTTACTTAATTCGTTGTGCAATGTAGAAGTACCACATGCATTTCCACATTCTGTTGCTGGAAGGGAGGTAACATTAGTAAATTATGGCATGAAAATGAAGCAAACAAGAAAACACAGCCTTTCTATATATTCAGAGTAAAAAAGTATGCTGTAATGAAGGAAATTAAAAAGCTTTCACAGCATTTGGCAGCGTTAATATGTAGCTGTCAGGCAGCCATTCTGTTTATCACCAGGACCCATAAAGCTGTGTCACCATCTCATATTTGGTCTCAAACAAAGCCTTTATTTAGTGATGACCTTGGATTGCCTGCATGGCAGAGAGCCAGAGCTGCACTAGCCAGTCCCAGCACAGCCTGGATCCAACCAGGGACCTCACGCTCATCTTCCGGGCAGATGCACTGACCAGAGCACCACCCTGTCTCCAGTTCATTTGTATTTAACCACTCTGTCATTGTCTTTGTGGACACGGGTGCTGTCGGTCTTGAGAAGTCCCTGTATTGGTTCATGTTTGCAGTTATCGCCACACACCGTTTCTACAACAGCCTGACCCGACGTCTCGTGGTCCTCCGGCTGTTTTCCAGACCTTCAGAGTTGATGTGCTTTTTAGATCCCCATTGTGAAATAATTTTAGGAAGGTAATAAATATGTAATATATTAGAAAAATAGACATTTCACAATGATGTATTTTTTCTCCTAGAGATTAACTTTGAAAGCCGTGCAGACTGTGCAACATTTGCAAATATAGGGAAATATAAATCGTCGAAGTGTTAAGAGCATTTCAAATGTCAGGAGGTGTCGCCTTCAGCCACTTCTTTGATCATAACGGAGATTTGGGAAAATGAAGGCCGTTCATCAGGTTTCTAAGAAAGAAAGAAATGGAAATGTGGTTAAGTTTCCTGACTGACTTCTTTTTCCATGGTCAGTGGAAACATTAGTAAAGGCCTACCTCATGCCAGCACAGTTGCATGATATCGTACACAATGGGTGGAGCCTTTTTCGGTCGATACAGCCGGTGTCCTTGGCTGACCATAGTGACCACTTCATGATTTGGGTTATTTTCAAAAGGCATTCTACCCTCGGTGAACACCTCCCACATCAAAACACCTGACAGACAAAAGAGACAAATTAAAAAGTGAAATTGGCATCAGTTCCATCTTGTTTCTCTCATTAAAATAACGCATTATTAATCGTGATATTAATCGCGAGGCTTTGCGATAAGGTTGTTGGTTAGAAGTAGCATGAGATGCGCCGATGCAGCTGAGAGAACGGAGTCCGCTTAGTAACTCACCGAACGACCAGACATCGGACTTGCTGCTGTATTTGCAGAAATTGAAGACTTCTGGAGGAGACCATTTCACAGGAAACTTCGCCCCGGAGGAGCTGGTGTACTGATCATCCAAAACATACCTGAGGAAGCAGAGGATGTTCAGGTGCATGTTCACTGGAAACCCTCAAGAAGTGGTGTTTACTGGGCGTTGGATTCCTCCCATAAACACCAAATCATCGGATATCGAGTTGCTTTACACTAATTGAATACATATTTCTCAGAGAGGCGTTTCAAATAAGGATGCGCGCTCTTCGGTCATACTTGGATAAATTAAATTCTTCCCATTCAGCTCTCTCTGAAACAGAGCAGATCACATCTCACCCGTGCATTTCATCATTCATGGTGATCCATATCTCTCACTATTTCAAGTGCATTGCATAACGACACTGACAGAATCAGACAAACTATTATTAGCATATTTTCAGTTTACAGTAGCCAAGAGTGATTTGTTTTAATGTGCTCAGTAAACCAAAAATGCAAAGGCAATGAGTTGTTTTACAAAATGTCTACATAACATTAAGAGAATAAACACAACACTAATTTCACTAATTCCCCAAATCGATTAATTGAACTGTATATTAGTACAGTATTTTTCAACACCACCGAATACACACAATCTGGAATTAGTTAAAACTCCATCTGTAGTTCAACCACAGAGTGCAACATGAAAAGAATGGATAGTATTGGTATTTCTGCTTTTTAACAATCATGGTTAACAGCCCAGAAACATGGGTGATGCTCAAACCATTTGTTTCTTCGTCACCTTTTCCAGCATGATCTGTGACATCTTCAGATCAGCTAATGCTTTGTTTTGTCACCTATTACTTTACTGTACTCGTGAAGTCTAGACGTACGTTGTTTCCCTTTTAATTCTGTATGCAACAGCGAAATGGAAAGATCTGCGCAATATTTCCGCTCTTGTTTGCACATCGGCGCACAATTCTACATTATTCTTTCCTCTGTGCATTCTCTCTGTAAATTCTTAGAAGTAAAGATACGCAAACGATAGTACGATACTTCAGATTGAATCTGGGCTCAAGTGCACCATTTGGATGCAGCAAAACGTAGAAATCAAGATGCTCTCAAATGCAGAGGCAGTTCATTTGTTAGTTGGTACTATCAAGGCTATTTATACTTTCACACCCATAGATTGATTTAATAGATACACTCAATAGATTCATTCACACGTTTTGTTTCCTGAAATATCAAGATGTGAACAGTGAGGTAATTATAAGTCATACACAATATAGAGTAATAAGAAACTAGAAATATATCAACAATTAAAATAACACCTTACCTTGCCATTCCAAAATCAGATACCTTCACCACCATGGAATCATTAACTAAACAGTTTCGAGCTGCCTGTAAAAGAAAGAACAATTCAGCAGAAAGCAATGCAGTATCACTGTATACAAATAAGTAGTACTCAACAGGTTTTCAATTTTAAGTTTGTATCTTTTGACTAGAGCCTGAATGATACAGGTTTTGTGGGTGCGATACAGATACGGATTATTGGGGAGCAAAATGTCCCGATGTTTATCGATATATCTGCCCTTATTTACTTTTATTTTAGCATGCCAAACATACATTTTCTAGCATGGATCCCTCAAATTTGGCTCTCATACAGAAACTGTGACAAATATGCACTGAAGGCAGAATTTTATCATTTGAATAATAAACTTAATAAGTCCTGCTCAGTGCTCAATACTGCCAATCCACCAGTGACAGGTTATAGTGCAGGACGCACAGCCTCTCTGCATTTCAAAATGCTCTCAAAAGTGTAACTTATTTACTGTAACTGTTTAAAGTATTGCAATATGAATCATAGCCAAAACACAATAACAGGATTTAAAATAGTTTCATAAATATCCTGTAAATATTCAGTTTTATCCAACATTGTCTGAGAGGTGCGCTTTTTTACACTTATTTTTAGATTTTTTACTGTGATCTGAGTTTGTTTCAAGGCAGTTTTTGCTTGCTGATATCCAGTCAACATCTTCAACAAACATTTACCATTTTTCTTTATTTTAATTGCTTTTGTGAATTCTGAAAAGTGATTTAAATAACTTTTCAGTAAAAATGTGCTTCTATGCCATAATATACGGTAATCTTCTGTGACGAGAATAAACATTATCCAAAACCATGGATATTTAAATGCAGCACGGATTTAAAAAACACTTTCTATTGAGTGAGAGCAATGACTGTAAAATGACTGTAGAACCAAATAAATATTATTAAGCCTAAAGTCTGATGATTTTATGGTAATTTAAAACAAATATTTAGCCAATAGTTTGAAAATGTAGCGGAGGAATATGTGCCGATACAGATCTCTGTAAAAGCTCAATATCGGCCGATAATATCGGTGCTCCGATATATCTGTCGGGCCCTACTTTTGACCACTAGAAACTATGCCTAATATATTTCTTTAAATAAGAACCATTGGATAGTTTGAGATTTGAATCAATGGCAGTGGCAGTGATATCAGAAGTGAATCCCTACAAAGAGAGCCCTAGCAAACAGAAAGAAGTAAGCAAATAACCTAGAATCTGAAAACAAACTAGTAAACAGGGACATAAGTCATGATATTTCATGACATATATATTTTTTCTTTTGGAATAGTTGTTGGCTTTGAGAATTTGTACTCTTGAGAGGAAATGAAATTATCGGATAATTACCAAATCTCTGTGAATAAACTTATTTTTCTCCAAATACTCCATTCCTTCGCTCACGTCTTGGCAGATACTGATCAGCTGCCCTGTGTTGAAGTTCCCTCGTCTCTGGCGGATGAAATTGAGCAGGCAGCCCAGCTCCATAAACTCTGTGACAATGTATATCGGTTTCTGCTGGGTACAGACGCCGTACAGCTGAACTAGCTTTGGATGTGATAATTTCCTAGAGATGGCAGAGAAAACACACATTAGCAGACGTAAACATCTAAAAGTGTATGTCACGGTTTCTCAACCCCTACGACTTCAGTAATACTATGGCACTCGAAAGTGCTGCACCATGACATCAACAGGAGAGGAATCTATAACAGGAAGTCAATTAGTTTGGCAACTGTGACTTTCAAGCCAGTCGGTGGATTAAGAAACGAGGCAAACATTAGACAAGAACGTCAATCTCTATTTTTAACATTCAGGTCCAGGACCACCAGCTATTCTCTAATTATCACCGTCTAGAACAGGTCTGATGTCAGCTGAATATTCATGTGATTATACTAAATATGCTTGAAATTAAAAGGGAATGAAAAATATATGAATCCATTAAGTCTGCAATTAAGTATAATTACACCATCTCAGCACGGGGACAGCGTGAGCAGCCGCTTACCTGAAACAACCTCCGTGAATGCTCAGCACACCGTGTAGATTGAGAGACTATCTATAATGACAAGCTTAGTTTATGCTGGTGTAGGTACTCTTTGGAAAATGGTCTTGTTTATGATCCACACGACTCCAGAGCACCCAACTGGCAGTGCCTGCAGACCGCCTCTCAGACGGCAGGAGTTCGTTGGCTCATCAAGTTCAGAGAGGGATCATATTACCTCAGTTGGCTCCTGCATTATGAGCCCAATCACACAGATCCACACAATAAATACACACAACAGCTGAGAGGGTTGGAGAGATCTTGGGGAGGCCTTCATCCAGCCATGGATCAACAAAGGCTGAAAGAGGATGATAATGGTATAGACCATAGATAGAACAAATACTCACATCATCACTTTTGCCTCCTCGATGAAGTCCTCCTCGTACATGGCGCCTTCCCGTATGGCTTTTATTGCTACTTTGTGCTGGGCCCTCCATTTCCCCAGTCGCACCACCCCGTACTGACCACTGCCGAGCTCCTTCATGAATGTCAGCTCCGAAGGATTGATCTCCCATTTGTCTGCAGAAAATGGATTTTCAAACATTAACTGGGTCCTGATACAGATAGGTTCATAAAAAAAAAACAATGACACAATTGTCATCGTTTTGGCTCTGTCCACCACCACAATGGATGTGAAAGGAAACAATCAAGATGTGCTTTAAGTGTAGACTTTCATCTTTAATTTGAGGGCAGTTACATCCAAATTGGGTGAACAGTGTAGGAATTTCACCCAATTTTATATGTGGTCCCCCAATTGTAGGGGCTCAAAAGTATTTGGACAAACTAACATAATCATGAGTTAAATTGTGAGTTTCAAATACTTGGTTGCAAATCCTTTGACCAGATGCTGGGTTTCTTCCCTGGTGATGCTCTGCCAGGCCTGCACTGCCGCTGTCTTTAGTTCCTGTTTGTTCTTGGGGGGTTTTGCCTTCAGTTTTGCCTTCAGCAAGTGAAATGCTGCTCAATTGGATTCAGGACAGGTGATTGACTTGGCCATTGCAGAACATTACACTTCTTCTCCTTAAAAAAGTTTTGGGTTGCTTTCGCAGTATGCTTCGGTCATTGCCCATCTGCACTGTGAAGCGCCGGCCAATGAGTTTTGAAGCATTTGACTGAATCTGAGCAGATAATACAGCCCTGAACACTTCAGAATTCACCCTGCTGCTTTTGTCAGCAGTCACATCATTCATAAATACAAGATTTGACACAGACATGCCTACCTCCTGGAGGGTGTTCTTGATCTGGCCAGGGGTTTTTCTTCACCAGGGAAAGAATTCTTCTGTCATCCACCACAGTTGTTTCCCGTGGTCTTCCCAGCCTTTTGGTGTTCCTGAGCTCACCAGTGCATTCTTTCTTATTAAGAACGTACCAAATAGTTGATTTGGCCAAACCTAATGTTTTTGCTATCTCTCTGATTGGTTGGTTTTGATATCTAAGGCAAAACTGAAGGCAAAACACCCCAAAAACAAGCAGGAACTAAAGACAGCTGCAGTACAGGCTGGCAGAGCATCACCAGGGAAGAAACCCAGCATCTGCTGATGTCTATGGGTTCAAACTTCAGGCAGTCATTGACTGCAAAGGATTTGCAACCAAGTATTGAAACTCACAATTTAATTCATGATTATGTTAGTTTGTCCAAATACTTTTGAGCCCCTACAATTGGGGAACCACATATAAAATTGGGTGTAATTCCTACACTGTTCACCCACTTTGGATGTAACTACCCTCAAATTAAAGATGAACGTCTACACTTAAAGCACATCTTGATTGTTTCCTTTCAAATCCATTGTGGTGGCGTACAGAGACAAAATCATGACTTTTGTGTCACTGTCCAAATATTTATGGACCTAACTGTATGTGTCCATATATTAAGATTGAACTGTTCTTTGCATGTGAACTAGATTACAAATCTCCTTTTCAAATAAATAGAAGAAAATAACGAATGTGTTAAACTGTGTCAAAGAATGCTAAACATCCTTCCTTGTAAATGCAAATTGTGATCAAATCAAATGTTCATGACTGTATGCAATTATTATTATTATTAGTAGTATTACTATTACTATAAGAATTGGATGAGTCCATTACAAATACAATCTTTAATTACACACACGAAACAGCAACAACACACACATGTAGTCTTCATTACCATAACTGAAGCCAGCGGTCGTTGGCGCCGATCGTCCTTTCTTCACAACCGGATACCGCAGTCTGGTCACGAGACCTACAGGAATCAGGAAACCATTGAGCCCTGACAAGCAATGAGCAGAACCAATACAAACCCTAAAGCCTGGCCTGTTGGACCATATTCTTATATAAAGAATAAGCAGAGTCCTTGACCTCCTTCCAGCGCTTACTCAAGACACATCTTTTCAGACGTTCTGTAATATTAGACCTTTTAATCCCCATTAGATAGCACTTCACAGAGTTTTATATGCTTTTTGCGCTTTTGATTGATTTCCTCCTTGCTCCCTTTCCCGTAGCCCTTGACTGTGACCCTACATCTTGACAGCACTTAGCTTTTACCGTCCAGGATGTAGGACCTCACTTACTATACTTGCCTGTGTAAATGCTGAAGCATAAGTTGTAAAATGTATTATATTTTTAATGACAATGTTTTATGTAAATTGAATTTGTAATGTTTGATGCCTTTACTTAACTGTATTTTTGCACTTTGTTTGCACTTATGTTGTAAGTCACCCTGGATAAGGGCGTCTGCCAAGAAATAAAAATAATAATAAAAATAATAAAGGTTTTCTTCTTGTCCCCCAACCCGTTTCTGAACAGCAAAATCCATACAAGTCTTAATGAAATGTTGATTACGCTGCCTGTTCAATCATCTTTTCATCAGTAGGATTCTAAGTACAAACTACATTTCTATGAAACTCGCCACCCTATCTTTGTTTCATGCAAGGCTTTTTAAGATGCTTCTATCGTTTCAGCCGTGATCCTCAAGAACTCTGTCCTCCCCGCGTCTCTCAGACAAATACCTGCCGCATTGTGCTGATGATACTCAATGAGCTCCGGAATAGTATTGAAGTGATGCTTTTCGGCCAAGTAGAACTGCTTGGGCACCGACTGGGTTTCTTTTATATGGTAATGGCGCACCGACGCAGAGCTCTCTCTGGAAAAAACACAGGTTAATGTCAGGGGCATCTTAAGCACGTGCTCCTAACGACAATGGAAGACCACACAACGGGCTTTGAAACTTATAAACAAAGAACCCAGACATGGAAGAGATTACTCGGCATGTTAAGTCAAATCCATATTTACTTTCTTTGTTAAATCTTGTGTATTCAGACATGTCAAAGATGTAAAGATAGTACAACCATGAAGGCAGTGAAACAGTTAACCACTATTGGTAGACAAGCCTGTCCGTCTGTCTGTCTGTCCGTGTCCCCCCCGCGTCACACTCACCCTGCAGACTTGGTGAACAGAGAGACAGTGTACGCTCCAGGGTGGCTGGAATCCCTGACCATGAACCCACCTTCTTTGTCCTGCAGATAAAGGAGTCTGAGTTAAAAATCTTACAGTGCCTGATGACCACAATGCATTGTGCGCCCCTATCACAGAGGAGACTCACTTTGTGGAGGGCCCTATACAAACCCATATCTTCGTAATTTTGTCTCTTCCTTGGGCTTCATAAAATGGGGAAAGTGCAGAACTTGTCCAAAACGCCAAATGTCAATCTCATCTGGTACCAAGAGCAGGTCAAGGCACAGCACAAATCTGTACTGTAGTGGATTAGATACATGCATTTGCATATTTAAAAATAATTCCAAATTGTGTGCCGAAATGCAAATGTGTAAAGAGATTTTGAAACTAGGAATCACACAATTAAGTATTTGCATTTGATATCTTATTCTCACATTTCTTGTTTACATGTGAACTTATGACCTGCATTAGAAGACAGTGTGGTGCAGTGTTTGCTTTTGGGCTTTTGATTCGGGCCCAGAGATCAACAACAGGCTGCTGACACTACGGTCGTATTCATTTCAGCCTTATGACGGCCGTGTTTACAAGCTTGTTAAAGAAGTCATGACTGTGGAGATAGTGCCATGACTTCTTTAAGGTGGGTAAGGCGTTTTACAGATTGAAATAGTCTTGGTTTATATTTGAATACAAATTAAACAATAAAACATGAAACTGTCAACTGTAGGAATGCTTTAATAAACAGAGTATTAACCAAAACGATAGAAATCTAGCCACACCACAACACCACCTCTCCTGCCATGGCTTTGAACTACCATCTACCTTCCGGGGAATGAATCACTGTCAGGTGACCTTCTCTCCAGGGCAGCAATGTGATCTCGCTGTCTTCAGTGCTGCTAACAGGACTGTCTCTGGCCCACTGAGGCCTAGTGTGTCTTCATGTTTATTTCCAGGTAGTATGTTTAATTAATTGAAACACCTTTTACATTTTCCCCAAAAAAATCTGGTGATGGTTACAAGTGAGGTATTTTGACTTTCTCATGAAGTAAGAAACAAAAACAAAAACAAAAAAAACGAGTTGAAATCTAGCCTCTTCCTAGCTGATGTTAAACCACAAGACTGTGCTAAAAACAAAACAGTTTCCATCCATCCCCCTGGTCCCCGAGGACCGCAGCAATACACGTGGTTTTTGACACCTTCGACTGACTCTGTTAAACCACAAAAAATAAGACCATGGGGCATTGAACACACAAACATCCACTGCTGGATGAAGGCAGCATCTATGTATAAAAAGTGTTTGTACTCACCTCACTTTTAAGTTGCTGTTCAGCTTTATTTCGGTTTACATTTTTACAGTACCATCTAAAATAAGAGACAAAAGGAGCAAAAACTGTTTGTCCAGGGCAACTTGCAGATTACACAATCATTACAAAACTGCAATCAGCGCCTTTTAATTTCAAATGCACCTTTTAATCAGAACACTCTTTTCATTCATTTGACTTTGTCACGGACAGCATCACATCTCAAAAGTGTGGTTTCAGCCAGTCCAGACAAAATTCATGATTCAAACCCCTAGTGCCCCATTGGTTTTGGAACATCCTTTCATGTGTTTCAGGTCATTATGGTTTGATCCTTTTTTGCACCAAAAAAGCCTTAAAAGCGAAACCAAGTGAAGGGTAGCTGTTTCAAAAGTAAAAAGAATGCTCTAATGTTCTTTCCTAGAAGATCATTAACATGAATTTCATTACTGTTAAATGATTAATAAAAACCGTTGGTAGAACATTACATATTCTTAGAAAAACAATCCATCCTCTTGCCCAACTCGTCCTCCTGTCTCCACAGAGGTTGTGAAATGTTCCGGAGGGGATTTTCTTTGTTTCTTATTGAGCATAGACACTTTTTGTGAGATACTTACTGAAACTGGTCAAGGTTGTTTGATTTCTTTTCTGTCACGTAATTGCTGGGGATGTAGCCCTCTTGTCTGCATGAACCAAGAAGAAAAGAAAGATTGTCACATTGCATCTGCACTTCATTTGTGAATATATTCTGTGTGAATGAAGAACAGGAAAGGCACACATGGCAATGTGTGTTATCTTTGACGTAAACGATTGACAGAACATCTGTGTAAATGTGATGCTGGAAGGATACTGATTGCTGCTCTTTGCAAGCCATCTACAGTTATCACAGCAGAACTCTGGGTCATATTTTAAAATCTTAAGCAGCGGGACTAAAAATCGAACCACCAGCACATCTTTGACGATTCACGATTAGTTCTAGCTCTTAGTTTTATATTTGACTTTTATAGGTTATGTCTCTCATTCTTTTACATGATGATTGTTTAATATATTGTTAGTCTTGCCAAAAACTTTTAATATTCTGTTGTAATGTTTCTCAGAATACACTGTCAAGTCATTTGGGTATTAAATCATTTTGGAAAGTCCCTGACACGTGTGGCATAAAGGAAATACAGATGTACGAAAGTTTCAGGGACGATTTTTTTTTTTTGTCCCAGGCATAGATTGTGAAAAACACATTTGGCACATGTGTTCCCTGATGTAAAATGTAATGCTCTCTGCACACAAAATCGCTTGCTTGAAAGCAGCTGACTGAATCTCTGTTCAAAATGCAGCCTCAGTAAAATACATGCTGCAGATTAAAATGGCTCGTGTATACTAGTGCCTTGTTGTTGTTGATCATTTCCTTCTTCGTTTGTCTTAAACATTCAACATTATGTTTCTAGGAACATAACGAACAAGCTCTTCTATGACCAGCTGCTGTTAAGCTGACAAGCACGCGAAAGAGAGAAAGCGCGAGCACCTACCCGTATCGGTTGCGTGCTTTGTACCAGTTTATATCACACTTTGCAATGACTACATATTCTTCACCCTGGATGAGCTTCAAGTCGTGGCTTTCCACCCCCTCAAAGTCATACATGGCAATGACCGTTTCCTCCTTGTCGTCTTTGCTCTCATTTTCCTCTTCAGCCGGGGGCGGTGGAGGTAGTCTGCGGGGCTGAAGGACAGAGTTTATTACAGACAGCTCAATGTCAGCCCCCTTCCCCCCACCCCCCTATCACGCTCCTATAAGAGTTTGGATTTCTCCACAATGAGACATAGTTGTGTTTTTATTTGGCAAAACACATTGGCACTGTGTTCACAGGAAAGTAGGAAGCTTGCATCCTCTTAACATGACCAAGCTATTGACCCAGTCACAGACTACTGCTGGCAATGCCTTTGGTGCACACAGTAAGATCTTCATACGGCAAAACATCGAGTACACATTCACAAGGAAAAAGAAGGCAGGAATTGTTTTTATTTATGTAGAAGAGAAAGTTAGGAAAAGGGCCATCAGGGCAGGAATTTCAAACAAGATCATTCATCTCACCTTTTCAGTCGTCTCTGCAGGGATCGGAGGAAGGGGTTTTCGTGAAACTAAAAAGAATGAGCAATGAGAGTTTTGCCATTTAATAACCACACACCTCTGTTAACTAAACAGTTGTTTTTCTGCTATTAAGAGATAGCATGCTGTGAAACATGGTTTGGGATTTGAAGCCTGGCACGTTTAAGACAAAAAGTCAAATATTTCAGTTTATACAGTGCCCAGGAAAAAATAATCCTCCCAGCTCAAAGCAGACTGTACCAAACTCATTCCCCATAAATTAGGTCAGTGTTGGCTCAAATAATCACAATGATCACAGAGGTCTTTCGTTTTATTCTGCTAGTTTCCAATGCAACAGCTGACACATCGTCACTAAACATTATCCTTGTTTTTTAACCATACGCTGCGAAATCTCCAAGGGGTGACACAGAGCACTTGACCATTGTCTAAAGTGTCAGACAGTTCATGCGTGATTGCCAGACCTCTGCAGTACAGATTTAAACATCATTGAAAAACTTATTTTCACCAAAGGAGGGGGAAGAGAACTCACTGTCTCCAAACAGGTTGTATTCCTCGCAGCCTGGCGCTAATTTCTCCGCTTGTCGGCAGCAGAGCCATACGCCATCGATCCAGAACTGCGGGTGGAACTTGGCTGCTATGGAGGGATTGTTCTTTATCTCTGTAAAACAAATAGATAATGTAATAAAAACATAACTTACCAGTAATTCAGTACTTAGTATATCAGGCCCAGTTCATACACAGGTATACATGTATTTTAGAATTTGCATATAGCGTAGATTAATATATTTGCATATAGCAGATTAATGTAATGACATGTCCTCTGCGTCTGGCAGAATATGTGCATCATTAAAACATTAAAACCTTTACCACAGATTGACACAAAAATATCAAAGACGACCCAGTCATTAAATAAATGTATCAAATTAATGTTTTATTAATTTTAATAAACACGCACTTTGTTATGGAAACAGTGCTGAGACTTCTGTATTACTAAACACTGGCATAATACTAATGAATATATAATGAAGATAAAATAGTTATTTGAAGCTGTAGGTTAGATATTCTTTAATGCACAGTGTGTTTTTCACACAATCAAATTGCCATGAAACTGATAAATACATTTAAATATTAGTATTTTGTGTTTCTGAGTTTGTATAAAATATTGATGAAACAAGGGTAACTAGTAATGTACAAGTAATTCACCTTCTTTCATGTACTGCACCCATACACTTCTGGTGTCATTAGTCGGTGCAAAAACGTACAAGGTGTTCACATCATACACCACCTGCGAAAAATCAGACGTCAAACCTTTAATTCACAACCACTGAGTTTCCAAAATCCTTTCAAATAAGATGCATTTGATTTGATATAAGATGAAGGTGCTTTCGAACATGTGCAGATATTTTTCGGATCGTGCGTTCATCGAGTTTTACAATAAGGTCTTCCCTCTGTTCCTGAAAAAGACTCTCCCAGGACAATCTGCGGCCTGCTGCCTCCATTCAGATTTGACATTTAAACCCTAATCACAAGTGTGCAGGAGATTATTAATGACACAGGCTTTATGCCAGCCTTCCAGTTATCTTAGTAACAGATTCAGCTGCCAGACGCTATTGAAACCATCAAAAGAAAATGTTGCAATTTTGACTTCCTAGAGTGTAAGCTCACTTCACCTTATACTCCAATTCACCTTACAATGCATCTAAACCCACACCCCAGCCTATAGAGTCAAGCAATTCCTTTTCATATATTCAAATTTAAATCAAACTGTACCTATGAACAGTATTACTGTCTTGTCTTTTTCACTTTCTTCCTGCTAAAACTAATACTATGATACTACCACCACTACTAAAACCTTTTCCCACTGGAATCCCTGTTACTCGCAGGGTTGTGTTTTCCAGGGAGAGGGAATTAACTCCTGCCGGCATAGCACAGAGTCACATACCTGAAATGGATATTTGTTTTGACACGGGATGACTTCTCCCCCGTTCTTCACAATCTCCACACATTTCACCTTTGGTAAATCGATAGATCCCTTTTTTGATTTCTTCTGCAAAACAAATACAAAATGCATGTTCGACATGTACTCTCAGGGTTAGACTCAATAAAGTGCAAAGGATATTAAATGGGAACTCCAGCGAAAATCCATACTTTCTCAGGTTATTCATCAGTTTAAGTAGAAACATATTGTCCCAGAAATCAGAGATCGAAAAATATGCCATGACATCACCAGGGTCCTAACTCTGGAGCCGCTTTGCTGGAAGTCAACTGGGGAAATTAGAAAAGTCACGAAAATCTTTTACAAGATTATTTTATTCGGGGGACTGCCGTGTAGGCTACAGCACAGTGAAAAACTCACTCCACAGAATGTTTCAGCTTATAGAATAACCTGAGGAAATATGGATTTTTGGTGGAGTTCCCCTTTAAAGGGGAAGGAGCTTGTTGAGGAATAATAATGTGAACAATATGTGGGGAAGCAATTAAAAAGGCAAACACAATGCTAGGGTATATTGTCAAGACTGTACAATGCACTAGTTAGAGCTCATCTGGATACTGTGTGCAGTTCTGGGCTCCACACTTCAAGAAAGATATCGCTGCTCTAGAGGCAGTTCAGAGGAGAGCAACCAGACTTATTCCAGGTCTGAAGGGAAAGTCCTACTGAGAGACTGAGGAACTGAACCTTTTCACCCTGGAACAGAGGAGACTACATGGGGACTTGATCCAAGTCTTCAAAATCATGAAAGGCATCGACCACATCAAACCAGAGGAGCTTTTCCAGATCAGCAGGGACACACGCACCCGGGGACACAAATGGAAATTGGGCTTCAAGACATTCAAGACAAAAAACAGGAGACACTTCTTCACACAGAGAGGCGTCACAATCTGGAACAAACTCCCCAGCGATGAGGCTGAAGAGACAATTTGGGAACATTCAAAAACAGACTGGATAGGATCCTTGATCACTGAGTTATTAATGGACACCAAACGAGCACGATGGGGCGAATGGGCTCCTCTCGACTGGACACTTTCTTATGTTCTTATGTCCTAATATATTAATTACTGAGAAGAAGGGCACTTTCGGGCCATACGGGGCAGTGGGACTAGGGTTATAACCCACCCAACAACCCTCCTGTGCACAGCAGGGGTTTAACCTGTTATGTTTTGATTATCACATTGTGGTTGATACTCTTTAAAGTGTAAAGAAATACATTCATGTCAGACTCTGAAGGAACCTATTTGAAATGTAAAGTATGAGAGACCTTGTTCTGCTGAAGGATGGGGCTGAAGGCTCACTGACTCTGTGATGCACCTCACAGATAGGTGGCGTAGTGTTTTGTGCTGTACTGATCAGTGGTGGAGTGCTGGAGAAACAACCTCAGAAGAGCCGGCCAGACATTGGTCACTCTTGCAGGGAGGAAGTGTGGCTAGCGTGACCTCTACTGGAAATGCGTGGCTGTACACCTATTATTATTTTGATTTAGCAAATGCCATTATCCAAATTATCCATTATCCATTATCCAAGGCAACTTACATGATTAGACTTATACTCACCAACACGGTTTTCTCTACAGACACTCAATAGTATATGAATAACATCACTATGTAGGTTGTAAAATATACTCAGCCACACCTTGTCCCAGAATGTGGGAATATTACTCACTTTTCTTTTCTCTGTTCCACGTCCGATAATCTCTCACACTGACACCCCCTCAGCAGCACTACCACCTAGAGTCTCCTGCCCCTACCTGCGGTACTCTCCCCCCGCCTTTATCTCTGCTGAGGGGCCCTGGCTCTGACCCGCCCCCTCCTGCTCTCTCGCTGCCCTGTGAAACTGCTGATGGGAACCTCAGGGTAATTCTCAGCGCCTTCCTGTTCAACACTCACCTGTTTACAACACAACTGTAAATCATACAATCCTGTCCTGTGCTTCAAACCTACTGACTGAACTCTACCCTGTATCACTCATGTGCCATTTTGCATTTCGCTGATAGCGGTTCTTCTGCACTGTACGCTCCAGCACCGAACAGTTGCTAAACAACTGCTTTTGTCTGTTTATTTCACAGCCCTGATTGCATTAATGTATTACGTATCTGAGACTTAGCATATATTCCCGTATGCTCCTAATAACAACCTGCATTTTGATCAATTTTTAAGCTCCCGTGGTTTGAAGTATCAGTCACTCAATTAATCAAAATTATCCTGAAATTAAATACATATGAACAGACTTTCATGACACAAATGTTGACGGCCTGTTTGTAATTTCTGCATGGTTGTCTAATTCACTACATGTTTATGCTATATATGGCCAAGCCTCAGTCTGTGGCATTCAAATTTTGATTTGCATTTTTTTTTCAACTATGAACACTTCCAACAATGCAGAAAGTCACATTAGTCGTAGTTTATACTAAAAGAAACGCTAGACAACTTTAGCACTTGTGGTGATAAGGTAAACCCTGATGTGCTCTCATCTGCTGTAGAGTCTTTTTCTGCATCATTTGAAGGTTGTTTCTGTTTAAAAAGTCTCTGAAACCACACTGGGTGAGGTTATGAACATGTGCTGTCTGTGTGAAATACAGATTTACATATTCAAATTAGCAAGGCTCAGCAGAACGAACTCTCAATCGACTACTGTAGTCAGGACTATAATGCAGGGAGTTACATATATGTGTGTGCGTGTGCGTGTCTGCAGCAGGTAGTTTTGCTTTACAACAAATCGTAAATGTACATACATTTTTTTCTAATTAATATAGACTTCTCATTCAAAGCACTTTCCTACCTAATTACAAAAAACAGAGCAATAACAGAGTAAACACCTAGGTAAAAGCCAACACGTTAGTCTCACTACTTGGCATTACCTTTTTTCAACCAGCCGAGAAGACATTTGTAAAAGATAAAATAGTTGATAGAACACCCTGTCTTAATACTATATGTATATATATATATATATATATATATATATATATATATATATACAGACACACAACTGTAATACTTTGCACAGGAAATAACAGGAAGGATTCAAACTGAGAGCAGGTGGGGGCTAAATTCCTCCGAATAAAAAGTGCTTCTTCATCATTGCTACAGACCACACACAAAACCAACATTTCTAATCATATACTATTCTATGTGAGTCTTAAAGGAAGAAAGCTATTCCCAAACTCCAGACATTATCATGCTATATTTATCACATTGTAGTTGAGACCTATAAAAAATAATGTAGCACTTCCTTAAACAGAGATATTAATTTTAAGTAAAGGCGGAAAAAACATTGAAGGAATTAAATTGTTGCCTTGTATCAATCTGTAATACTTTTACCGATTATTTTTTTTAAACACCACATTAATCTAAACTCATAAGTACTAGCAAATGTCAAGTGTGTGTTTGTTTGCAGCGAAAACAGTAACAACTAAAGAGAAACCCCTGTGAAGGCAATGAAGAGAAATGTCTGCAGCTATCAGCAAAACAATGTTTCAAAGTCATCACCGTAAGGCAAGAAGTCTTTTCCATAGATTTGCATAGATATTAAAACTGAACAAAAAAGCTCCCTTCAACCTAATGCATAGCTTTCCCAAAACCTGGATCTGAGCTGTATAATACATGTACTTTAGAGGCATCTATGTGTCACGACCACAGACCAGCACTCTTCTCCCAGTCCAAGCACTTCCACTTTCACTAGCTGTCACCATCAACCTTCACTTCTCCCAGCTCCTGTCAATCAGTCAATCAATCAATCAACATTCCTGAACACCATGTGCACTGTTCAGTCACCCTCTGCCCCCATTCGCCATGCACCTCTCAAACCTGCTTCCTTGCTTCCCTCTAGTCCCCATATAAACCCCTCACTGTCTCTCACACACTGAAGTTTTGTCAGTATTAGCTGCATCTCCAAGCAGTCGGCTCATACCGTTTTATAGCCTCATTTCCTTGACCTCCTGATTGACATCCCGACCACGACCTTGCTCTTCCCCTGATCGCCTGACCCTGGCCCATGACCACGACCACGTCTTTGCCTTACCACCGATAGCCCTGTCCTGCCGATATCCGACCCCCGCCTGACTCGACCATCCCACCAGCACCGCAGCTGGGTTCCCGTGCCCGCGGTACGTAACACTATGGTACAGAATACTTCTGACTAAATAGACCAAAACTAAAATGAAGACATTGATATAATAGCAGAAAGGTATTTTAAAAAGGTGAATATGACAAAGTAGTAACTGTCGATTTCCTACACACAGGGAGGTATAAATAAACCAGATTTTTATGTTTTTGGGTTCAAGCAGATGTTTGGACAACTGTAAAATTGAACTGAATATCCTTCCCTCGGTGATACTCAGGGTTGTAAAATAAAGACTTTCTACTTTGGATATCAATGGAAAAATTATCTTCACTGACGGTACCATGAAGACAACATTACTAACGATGAAAACAAACAGCCCTATCCAGTCTAAAAGACTCAATTACAATCAGAAATACATGACATGAATCAGTTTCTGAAGTAATTTTTTCCCTCTCTTTCCCTCTAAGTAAGAAAACCTTGAGACGACAATTCAACATGTGTAAGTCAGTCATTTGTAGTGCTTATTGATACGTGTTTCCTGACACAAGCCTCTAAGCATGAAAGGACCGTCAGTAAGCATCAGCAATCATCTAAAACAAGCAACGCTGTCAGGGGAACTCACACTGTCTTTATCAGTCGGAACAGATGGAGGTTTGCACCCTGTGTGCCCGTGAAGATCTAATCGCCCACACAGCGACACAAAACATGAAAGTACACAACTTTAAATAAAACGGAGCATCCCATACAGGTCTGAGCTCACTGGGTAAATACAGATTTCAGGTAGGGCTGGGTAGAATACCCCAAACAATGGTCAGACAATATACAGTGCATGTCATGATATTCAGATTTGACCTGCTGCATCAGCTTTCAAACATGAGAACACAAATTATGGCATTCTGTGTCTGTTGTTTTGAATTTTAATTAAAACATTTGTTTGAATTTCAATTTTGAAACTGAGGACGCTGCTTTCTAAGAGATCTAGGCGAAGTGTCAGCACTGTGCTCTTTCCCCTCGCAGGCGAAGCATTATTACTACTAGCAGTCGTTCCTCCGGAGTGAGAAACTAACTGCCACGGTGAAGATGCCAACTAGCTAAATCCGGGGAGGGGTCATCGATGCTCTCGAAGTTGGCCTGTTCAATTACACGGTTTAAAGAGAAGTTGGTACATCTTCGTTAGAAATTAAAATAATGTACAATACGGTATGGAGTTTGAACGGATCAGACCATGAGTCAAATTGAAACGGCGGGAGAAATTAATCTATATTAAAGCTGTGTAAGTTAGAGCTTGATTGGGACACACAGAGTTGACATGAACAGGGCTGTACTTTATAGAGCCAGACTCACAGAGACAAGCTTATCTAGTCCGGGATTGGATTTGGGGGGATGCCGTAAACCGTCCTTGATCAGCTCATGAGGTATCCTGTAGCTCAGTTTGGGAATCATTGCTCTGACATGTACTTATTGGGTCTTTCTTTTCCCCATCAGTAGTAATCATTTACTTTATTATACCAATGGTATATTGTGGGGGCCTAGATAGTCCACTAACTTTGTTCATTTATTTAAACGAGAGGATTTTGGTTCAAACCCTAGTTCTGAGACTGCAGTCCTTATGTAACTGACTGTATAGTTTACCCCTTTGCCTTTGAATGTTGGTTTAAAAAAAAAACATCAGCGTCAGCAAGCGTCAGCAAGCTCAACATCTGAACATCACATACTGGAGTGTTTTAAGAGATTTAAACTGTTGGGGTTAATTAGGCTGTGGCACTTTTCCAGTATTTGTGTTAAAAACTGAAACACCCTGAAAGACCTAAAACAAAACTTTTTAAACAAGCTTGTCAAACATCATTTAAAAATACGTTAATCCGATGCACTGCACACCATTTACTTATTTAGTGTGAAGTAAACTTTGTAAATAATGAATACAATTATAAAAATAAATGCTGCCACCAAGAAGAGCCTTTTCTAATGACTGTCTTATCAGAGTGGCCTACTTACATGAACACTTGCTAAACCTACTTGAGCAGCACCCAGGACAAAATTTTGCAATTCTGCAATTGTGCAGCATCATTTTACAAGGTGCATGGACACGAGAAACCTAGCTTTCATCTTCTGTTCTGCACTGAGTGAGCCCTCAGATTTAAACACAGCTGAAAATGAAAACTGTCATGAATGTTACAAAATGGATGCTTTCATTATTGTGAGACCAGTGAAGGAGCTTACAGTCAGGGTTTCCCATGCAGTAACAATCCCTCTGAGTCCTGACCCGTACATTGAATTCATCCAGTTACAGAAAAAGTCCTGGGTGTGTTAATCACTCAACACATACATTGCAAAATATTTATGTTGCATGGAAATTGCATTCATTTAGGGGGGATTTACATGTCCTGACTGGTTCAGCCAACCATGTGAACTTGTCTCTGTCCACCGCTGCTCCATCTGGGCTATCAAAACTATAATAACTAATAATGTAATAATGTCAACAGTGTCATATGAATGTAAAAGTCTTGTGGATTTAACAGTGCATTCAATGGCTGCTGTGTGTTTTGTGTGTTTATGTATGATATTCCTCATTTTAAAAGCCGTTAATTACAAAAAAAAAATTACCAGCATATCCCAGCTGATGCTTGTTTCTCTGCCTTATTTGTAATTGAATGATGAATTACATTCATTGCTCCTCCTCACTCCTCTACTTCAACTTTCATTTCAATTAGGCGTTGTCTAATTTAGTCTCCAAAGCTTTACAGGAGCTTTCGTCTGCTTTCACTACTAGTTTAGCAAGACAAAATGTTCAGGTAGACACTGCCTTGTATGGAGTATGGACCATTCACTGGTTGATGATGTAGAGTCTCCCTGTAGAAAGAAAGCAATCTGAAACACAGATGGCAATGGCCCCGCTGAAGGCAGCTCTGTTCTCACAAACAAACAAACCTCCTAACACTGACATTTGAAAAGGGAGATCTCGGTTTCTCCATCCAGGAGGCCTGCTTATTAAAAACAATCTGGAATTAACAGCTGAGGCACGTTGGTGCACGTTGTGCTGCAAAAACTGGGCATCTGAGAACTGCAGAAGTGGCTACATCTCAAGATTACCTCAGGAACCCGTGTTAGTTACTGTATGTGCCTAAATAGAGAACAAGCTTTGCTGGGATTTTACTGCACATCTTCTGATGTAAATATCCCTCCTTGTAGCCACCATTGCGGTTTACATTACAAGTTCTGTCCCACAGCTTGAGTGGCAAGTTTATTTATCACTTCCCAGGGCATCCAAATGCCCTTTCTAGTCCCGATGATATCGCTCTCGGGCCAAATGGATTCTATGCCATTTCACGGAGGTTCAGGTCCTGCGAGACTGGCACACACATTCCAAGAGCTTTAGTAATTTAGTAACTCAGTCATAGTGT